>NC_084617.1:64508642-64746142 GCF_033978795.1 Nerophis ophidion | reverse complement strand
GACATATGTGTAGGTGGGACAATATTGACCGTCAAAGTTGCATCAGATGTGAGGGATGACATACGTGGAAGTTGGACAGTATTGACAGTCAAAGTTGCATCAGATGTAAGAGATGACATATGTGTAAGTGGGACAATATTGACAGTCAGAGTTGCATCAGATGTGAGAGATGACATCATATGTGGAAGTTGGACAGTATTGACAGTCAACGTTGTATCAGATGTGAGAGATGACATATGTGTAGGTGGGACAATATTGACAGTCAAAGTTGCATCAGATGTGAGATATGACATCATATGTGGGAGTTGGACAGTATTGACAGTCAAAGTTGTATCAGATGTGGATGTACAGTCAGAGTTGTTAACAATTAAAGGTTCATAGAAGAATCCACAGAAAATTTAGTTCAATTCAATTCAAACAACTTTATTAGTCCTCAAGGGGTATTATATGTATATATATATATATATATATATATATATATATATATATATATATATATATATATATATACATATAGGTTGATTGGCAACACTAAATGGTCCCTAGTGTGTGAATGTTGTCTATCTGTGTTGGCCCTGCGATTAGGTGGCGATTTGTCCAGGGTGTAGAATGCAGCTGGGATAGGCTCCAGCACCCCCGAGAACAGGGACTTGTGGAGGAAAATGGATGGATGGATAGTTGCAGCCCTAACGGAAATAAGTCAAATTCATCCATCCATTTTTCTACCGCTTGTCCCTTTTTTGGGGGTCACTGGAGCCTCTCAGTTGCATTCGGGCGGTAGGCGGGGTATACCCTGGACAAGTCGCCACCTCATCGCAGGGCATTCTTGTTCATACTGCATTAATATATACTCATTTTAAACTTTTTTTTTTACCAAAACTGTATTTTTTTCAACAGTTACTAAGCAGTGGCACAAACATTCATGTCATTTCCAAAACAGAAAGTGCAAGATTATCAGAGACATTTTAAAACAGGGGTAGGGAACCTATGGCTCTAGAGCCAGATGTGGCTCTTTTGATGACTGCATCTGGCTCTCGGATAAATCTGAGCTGACGTTGCTTAAAACGATAAGTAATGAATAATTCCACTTGTAATCACAGTGTTAAAAATGTTAAAAACAAAACATTCTCATGCATTTTAAATCCATCGTTTTCTACCGCACCTGTTCAAGAAGTTGCGTTAATGGTAAGAAGTTATTTATTATTGGTTAGTGTCGGGCTTTCCCTCCTGGGGGTTCTTCGGACCACCAAGCACCGACATCAGAGCCTGATTCAGGGTTACAATATTGTTTTATTCTTCAATAAGTCTCTCAGTTGCTTTCCAGCAATTTTATTTCCAGCCCCAACCCCGTCTCTCCTCCTGGCTGCTGCTTATAACAGAGCGACAGGTGATTAGATAACAAGGCCCAGGTGGGCCTTCTACGCACCTGTCGCTGATTTTGAAGCCGGTCCTGGCACACCCCAGTTCGCTGCAGGCCCGCAGGCCACGCCCCTCCACAGTTAGCTTCAGAATAACAATGTTATCACAAAGAATAAGAGACCTATTATACTCTAGAAATGTTGGTCTTACTTAAAAATGCACATGTTTAGTTGTGTTCCGTGTTAAAAAAAAATATTATATGGCTCGTACGGAAATAGATTTTAAATATTTGGCTTTTTGGCTCTTTCAGCCAAAAAGGTTCCCGACCCCTGTTTTAAAACCAGCTATTAGTGCACTTTTGTGCATGATGTCACTAAGATGACATATCAAAACAACACTAAATTAAAGTGAACTTTTTGTACAGAATGGCACAATAGTTAAAAAAAAAAAATAAAGTGCACTTTTGTGCATGATGTCACAAAAGATTTTTCAGTAACTGTAAAAAAAAAAATAATTTTTTTAATCCATACAATCGTTGCTCATCCATGCATAAAGGAATTGACCAAAAAATAAAAAAGAAATAGACAAGTCATAGCCAAATCAGCGTCTTTATTTTACAAACGCATTTTTCTCTTAACATTTTTTTTTTCCTTTAATAAAAAAGCAATTTACAAGCTTAAGAACCAAAATGAAGCTGCACAGAATGATTATGAGTAAAATATATAATTTGAATAAATATACCTTTATTTCATGCTATAAAATAAAACTCATAAATGGCAAATCGACACAGCTGGAGCTAGCTTCATTTACTTCATAGTTGTACAAAACAGTAGAGTTCTGAGGTTCACAGTTGGGTTGTGAGGTTGTGTGGAGAGTGGACAAAAGAGGAGTTGGTGGGGGTACATGTGATGTCATGATTCAGGTTTTTCTGGATATTCACTCGGACCTTCAGTTCTGGGGAACGTAATGCACTCCAGTCCTTGAGGCAGAATGTATGAAAACTACTGACTTGAGGACTTGTCCCCCCCCCCCCACCACCTGAAGAGAAGTGCACGATAGTGGACATAGGATGCATGTCCAATGAGACATTTTTTTTTAAACACTATACACCCTGAGTTCTAAGGTTTTTTTTTTTTTTTTGCCTTATCCCCAAAAACATGCAAGTCAGAGACATGATAGTGCGTTTACTCCGACTCAACTCGACTAGAGGTCCTCCGAACCTGAACATGACAACACATCACCCGCTCTCAGAATCTGGCTTCTACGGGCCAAAAAAAAAAAATTAAAAAAAAAAAAAATCCCTTTCGTTGTTTTCGACACAGCTGGAGGTGCAACTCCGTACTCACTGCGGAGTAGATTACTACCACATTTTTCTCATATAGTGTTATTTTCTTTTTCTTAAGAGGAAACAAACTTGTCTAAAAGTTTTCAGCAAATATAAAATTTCCAACCGTCCTGCTATGGAAGAATTGTCTCACATCAACTTATATCATACATATGCATATATCATTAACTATACAAATACATCATTTGTATACATAAATGCATATTTGTAAATATATTTTTTAGACTTGAAAATATATACAAATACAATTTATAAATATAAAAATGTGACATACAAATAAATCAAGAATTTGTATAAATAGATATGTATTTGTAAATATATTTTTGAGATTTGAATAAAATTATGCTTGATTTTGTATTTGTATTGAATTTGCATACGTGGATCGCTTTTTTTTGCTTGTGTCGATGAGACATTCCTCCCACAAACCATTTCCTACTGCTTATTCCCTTTGGGGTCGCTGGTGCCTATCTCAGTTTCAATCAGGCAGAAGTCGGGGTACACCCTGGACAAGTCGCCAGCTCATCGCAGGCCTCCCACAAACCAGATGCACAAATAAATGTGACCTACACACTCCCCTGAACCACCAGCAGAGGGCATTACAGCCAGAGCGGTCTGGGTCACAAAGCATTATATGCAAAATGCGCGGAGTTCTCTGCACAAAAACAATCCACGTCTTTACAGAGAGCTTGGTAACGTCAGCGTTGTTTTAGCTAATGCTACTTTATCCAGTTAGTCTGAAAGTTAATCTGAAATCTTGTATCAATGCCGTTTAATGACTTTGCCCCGATGTAGATACCGATATTTTATCAGTGCAATGTGTGGCTCCGGCTGCAGTGCCCTCTGCTGGTGGTTCAGGAGTGTGTAAGGTACATTTACTTGTGCATCTGGTTTGTGGGAGGAATGTCTCATCGACACAAAAGCAAAAAAAATCAATTTACGCAAATTCTATACAAATACAAAATCAAGCATATTTATATTAAAATCTCCAAAATATATTTAAAAATACACGTTTATTTACACAAATTGATTTGTGACATTTTTTATATTTGTATATATTTTCAAATCTCAAAAATATATCTACAAATATGCGCTTATTTATACAAATTAATTTGTATATCACATTTGTATTTGCATATTTATCAATATATGCATATGTATTAATATATTGATTCATATATAAGTTGATGAGATAATTCTACTTCCATATCCTGTTCCTGTTTGAATTTAAAAGCTTGTTTCAATAGGCATGATGATCCCAATACACCACTTTATAAAAATTTATTGCTTTCTGTTATTATTTATACACAGTGGACAGAAACTTAAAAAAAAATAAAAAATAAAATATGGAAGACTTCATGTTTTTTTTTTTTTTTCCAAGCTTGTATCAGTGTTCGTAAACTACCTGAAAGTGAGTTTAACACGTATAGAGGATAAGCTGCAATTTCAAAAAGTAGTCTTGACAGCTTTTCCCCTGTAAACACTTCCTTTTGATTACGTGTGGCCCATATTGCATCTCGTGCATGGAACTTAAAAGTATTTCGGGTTAGGGGAGGTCAACTAGAGTGAGTGTCAAGGTCAGTTGGTTCGGTGTGTGTATATTATGACTTAAGTAAATATAGCTACATTAAAAGCAATTGAAAAAACACCCCCCCCATTTACCTACACATGTACTTATTTGATAAGAAAACAAAACCTTACAAGTAAAAAAAAAAAAAAGCACCTTTTACTGGAAACCCCCCCTGCTTAAGCAACAAATACCTAAAGAGATTTTTGTTATATAACTCTTAAGTGCACAATCAATGAAAAACAACTCTAAAGAACCCCTCAACTTATGCAGTTTAATACAATTCCGTTCTAGCCCAACGTGCAAATTGACTACTGTATACGAGGGTATTTTTAATTTTGTTTGACTACATGGAAGTAGATATCATGAATCTCCTTCCTTTGTCTAGTCCAAGACCAAAAATGTACGGCACATTGACAGGATTGTCCTCACCGGATGAAGCGGAGGGCTAAACATAGTCTCTGAGAAGAGGACCATGGCCTCGATTGATTGTAATCACTTGCTACCTTTAAATGTCTGTCCCGTGATAACAAAATCATATAAAAAAGGTAAACAAGAAAACCTTTCTTTTGAAAAAAGTACAAAATGGATGACGTATTGGTGTTACTTCACAATAACAATGATGCGACTGTATTTATTATAATCTTTAAAACTGAGGCACGTCCTTCCAAGTACCCAACTCTACAATTTAAAGCTTGCGGCAAGGCACTGGGTTTAAACGCCACCATTTTTGTTTGAATTACTATTGCACATCATTTATACTATCAGGTATTTCATGGCTTAACAATTACAATTTAGTCTTCATAAAATCGATCGGATTTGACACAAATGATTGTTTTAAGCTGGGGCGGGTACATTCCTTGCACGTAGCAATGAACTTGGCCTATGTTTGTTTAAGTGAACAACCAATTTGTCTTAAGCATTCAATCAAGAAATACAGACAAAATGCGATCTTTGGCGTGAACTTATGGCACAGAAGTACCTTTCATTTGCAAATCATGTCTGGGCAAAACACACCTGGAATCATCATTGGCAGAATCAAATTAGCCCATCTCATCAGCAGCTGACACAAAATGAACTGAACTTGGTTGACATTCATTTAAAGAGCACGGATGAGATTGACGGACTGGTTACTAAGCAAAAGGGAAAAAGGATTCTTGCAAATTCCTTTGATAATTGATCAGCTTTCTCAATTGGCAATAAGTTAAGATTGTACATTAAGAGGAACATTAGCGCTTCCTTCTAGATATAACTTGGCAAAACACCGTATTGCCATATAGCGACATTGCACCATAAGAAAGGCATTCAATCAGTTGGATGGAAAAGAACATCAATATTGATAAATAAAAAAACAAACAAAAAAAAAACATCACCCAGCTGAGCTTCGACTTTTCAAATCGTTATAAAAAAATATGTAATCAGGCTTTATAAGTGCCTATTTATTCATTAACAATGAGTGAAGAAATCACAATAAAAAAAAACAAGTCTCTTTATACTAGATACTTCCCAATACCCATGGTTCAAGATTATAGATAAAACACAACCAAGTTACACGCATGATTTGTAGCCAAAATACATTTTGTGGTTGCAGTAACTGCGGTGAGGCAAGTAATCAGACACTGCGTCGTCAGTCTTAGCAGACTCGTTTGCTCAATCCCACCCACTAAATTTGCAAAGTGCGTCAATACTTTGGATCCTCTGCTTTCACTACCTTTAACAACATGTATTGCTGTAACCACACGCCAGTCAAACCCCGAGTGGTACTGACTACTGCAAACAACCTTGGTCAATCAAGACATTTACATTAATATTTGATGCAGAGAACAAAGATGGCAGGTCGGACAGCATGACAGAAGAAAAACAATTGCAATTGTCCTTTGAAAATAACGGAAGAAATACCATGTCAAAATGGCTGAGATTCCTTTGTTGCTTTTTGCATATTATTGACATTAGTACATGGATATATACTTTAAGAGAAGAAAACCAGAGTTATTTGACTGCATTGCATTGAATAATGAGTTATAGCCAATCTTACCCGGTCAAAACAAGTTCTGGTGTAATTCTGGCATCCAATCACGAGATCGTTTTCACAGTTAACAGTATCTAAAACCATGATTTAGCGTCACCTGTATTAGTGATGAGGTAAAATCCTGTGTTTTGCTGGAAAAAACACTTAAGACAGCAGACAGATATCTTTTACTACAAACGGCCATCCCGTCCACATAGCACCTTCTAATCATCATTTTCCCAAGTCTTATCCGTACAATCAACAAGGAATATTTCCTCTACGTGTCAAGGCTTTGTGTTGAGAAAATATTCTTTACATTGTTTGGCAAAAAAAAAAAAAAGAAAAAAAGATACTGTACATACAAGCTAGAATGGATTTCAAACAGTGAACTTGTCTGTGCTCGGTAGGATCTTGGCTATGAGGTAGAACCCAGTAAGTTCCATTAATGTGAGAATACTGTATGTGATAGTTGTGTGTATGAGGTATTGAACGGATGTGTCACACAAAGCTTTGCAAAGAAGAAAAAAAAAAAAAAAAAGAAAAGAAGAAAGTTCATTCCTAGTGAGTGAGTGACCTCCTGTGGCCGTATGTGCAAAAACAGGTCAGGTAAAAAGGTGATATGACAAGCATCTTACCAGAGCTTTCACATTTTCAATTATTGCAACATGCCTATATAACTTTGTAAATACGTTTTTAAAAACATGGAAAGATATAAAGAGAAATCTTCTCAGGGGGTCTTGATTATTGGGACCGCCGCAAAAATAGTAAGATGTAGCTCCCCAAGTAACTCCCTTTGCTTGAAAGAATCTAATTCTACAAAGCCTTCTCGCTGCATTTCACACCTAGCTTTCACAAAATGAGCAGAACCCCTTTAATGCAAGACAAGTCAATAGTAGAGGGACCGGATTTAAAAAAAAAAAAACAAAAAAAAACATTGATTTGAAATAGACTATTCTTAAAGCTTCTTTAACCTGAAGCAGGACCTAATAATCACATCTGGATGCTTGAGCTTCTTCCGGACTGCATTTGGAGCTTTCCTCCATGTCGTTGGCTGGCGCCTCTTCTGCATATTGTGCCTCATAGGCTATCTCCTCTGCGGTATCCTCTTGGTCTTTCTGACCTGAGCTCCCCTCCGTCCTATTTGGAGAGTCTGTATGGTGGTTGCCCTCGGTTGCTCCCATGTGCTTCTTCCTCAGGTGCTGGTTAAGGGTACCCTGAAATGGGAAGCATTTTCCACAGATCTGACAGTGGAAGGGCTTGTTGTCCGTGTGGCCACGGATGTGGTACTCCAGTTGGTCTTTCCTCGTGTACTTCTTGCCACAGAATTTACATACAAATGGTGTGATTCCCATGTGCAGGCGCATGTGACGGTCGAGGCTCCCTTTTTGATTGAAGGTCTTACCACAGTAGACACAAATGAGTCTTTCGTTGTATGGGTACCACTGGCTCCTCAGACTACGCTCTCGCACGTCGTTCTCCAGTATGGTGGGTCCCACAGGAGACTCCGTGTCCTCTGAACCTGGTTTGATGTGACTCAGTACCGCCGCCGGGATGGCCAGAGGACGCTTGGCTCTGGCTCTACCGCCCCTGAACCCACTGAGGATGGAACGGGATGGACTGGAGTTGCTGAGGTTGACGAAGCACGGGGAGGACAGCCCTGAGTAGGAGTAGGCAGCAGACTGGATAACTGGACCATAAGAACCTACACTAACAGCCAAAACTTGCTCTCCATCTACAAGCTCGGTGTGGTAACCATCATCGCCAGCTGAGGAACTATCAGAATAGGTAGGCCTGTCGGTTTTCTCTACTTTCACATGCACATCGGTTACTTGCCCATCTTTTCCAATGAGTTCTACTTGCTCCATTTCTCCTTCCATGGGCGTATCATGCTCTGACACACTGTCCGTGCTGCCCCGATCGGACTGTCCTTCTTCTTGCTGCTGTCGCCCGCGGCCCAGGCGTGCTTCGTGACTCTGACGGGAGTAGTAAGGGGGGGAGATCTGGGTTGGGTTGACAAAGAGATTGCTGTCATTGACCCCGTTGCGACTGGTCTGCGAGTCATCCTTCTCTGGGCTGCAGGCATTAATTGGGATGCTGATTTTGGAGTGGATGCTCTCCAGGATCTTGGTGCACTTGTCAATAATAACCTGCATTTGCAGAAAGCTAGCAGCGGTGAGGAAACTGATGATGTCCTTCAGCTGTAGGGACATGTGGCCTGTGTAGCAGAACGCAAGAAGCTGCTCAAACACCTCAGGGCTTTTGATGACTGAGATCGAGAGGCCACTCATGGTGCTCAGAGCCGAGTGGTCGCGAAAATAAGGTGAGCTAGCTGCCAGCACAGCCTTGTGGGCGCGAAATGGCTGACCCTGAATGTGAACTATGATGTCACATAACTTGCCCTGCAGTCGTAACTCATTGAGTTGAGTCAAAACAGTGTTGCTGAACTCCGGCACATCAAACTCGATGTAGCTGCCGTCGTCCATTTCTTGGATGTGTTTCTCCAGTTTGTCAACCACCTGTGGAGAAAAAACAGACACAGTCACAAAAAGATATAAAATAGAGCAGACATGCAAGAGAGCTCAGTGAGCATTTCAAATAACTCCCTAAGTGTGCTTTTTGGAGGGGTTTCCATTTTGGAATGTTGAAAGGGTGTAACGGTACGTGTATTTGTATTGAACTGTTTCGGTACGGGGGGTGTACCGAACGAGTTTCCACACGGACATATTAAGTAGCGTACCGCACATTGTGTAAACAATGAAAACGGAGGCACAACACAAGGCATGCTAGCAGTGACCGGGCTACGATAGACTGACCATACCTCCTCTTTTCACCGGATATGTCCTCTTTTGCGGGGCTGTCCGGGTGGAGTTTCTTAAATGCCTCAAATGTTGCGTGTATTTTCAATGTACGTTCGGGGTTAAGAAGGGGTTAAAAACAAAACAAATTGTGCACGCAGCAGCATTCGTGAGGGAGGGACAGAGACAGAGAGAGCGAGAGAGTTATGATAAACGCGCATTTGTCGCCAGGTACTGCTTTTTGCCCATAGATTTATCAGATTTTTTAAAATGTTTTTTATTATCCATAGCAGGGGTGTTAAAAGTGTGCCCCGGAAGCCATTTGCAGCACACAGCAAATGTTTTAAAGGTCCACGGCACTTCAGAAAATACTATTAAAATAAACAAAAACATAAACAAAAGTGAAATAAAAACGCCTAAAGGCTGAATGTAATTTAGAAAAAGTTGCAATGTTGACTAATAAAACAAAGATGTTATTTTTTCTTTCAAACTGTCATTGCTCAAAACATAATATTGAATCAAAATCAATGTTATTATGAATTATTGACCTATCCAAGGTTCCGATTACTTCACATCAAATATTCCACTAAGAAAAATATTTTTGGTGGAAGATTTTGCAAACTTTGTAAATAACCCAAAAATTTATATTTAGTTGTTTTCTTACTGTACCGAAAATGAACCAAACCGTGACCTCTGAACCGAGGTACGTACCGAACCAACATTTTTGTGTACCGTTACACCCTTAGAATGTTGCCATAATGAAATGATACTGACCATAAAATTGCATATGCATGTCTGTTTGACACCATTGCCAGTGTACCCCGCCAAACAGAAACACAATATTGGACCCAGAAATAATGTAAAAAAACAAAAACTGTTTTATGATGGTGACAGTTTAAGCAGGCAAAAATGTCCATAATGACAGCAAATCACGGTTGACCTTTTCCTACTTCACGGCCAGAGGCTGTGAGAGTAAACAGAATGATTTGAGGTTGACGCCATTGTTGACAAAAAGCTAATTCAACCTTGGTTGTGTAACAATGCTATGGGTCGGAAAAGTACCGTGGGGTAGGCTTGGGCAGAAAACATATTTTGTTGAACGATATATTGACCGGGAAACTATTGCCGATAAATAATATCTGTCTGTGTCAATCTATTTCACTGCAACAGTGTGGAATTCATATTGATCACTTTGTGCAAAGACAGCACCACCTTTATGTTCAATGTAAATACTGTATCTTAGTTGTTTAGGCAGCAATGTGTTTATACAAGTTTTTGACCAGGCTCTAACCAGGATTTGACAAATAAGTCAAAATTCTACAACTTCTGCCTTCACCCTGTTCTTTCTAATCCTCCATTCACTGTAGGGCTAAGCAATATTGCCTTCTTTTAATATCTCAATATTTTTAGGCCATATCCCGATACACATTTCGATATTTTGCCTTAGCCTTGAATGAACACTTGATGCATATAATCACAGCAGTATGATGATTCTATGTGTCTACATTGAAACATTCTTGGTCATACTTCATTGATATATGCTTATTTTAAACTTTCACGCAGAGAGGGAAATCAATCAATCAATCAATCAATCAATCAACACTGTAATTATTAAACAGTTATTAAGCAGTGGCACAACCATTCATGTCATTTCAAAACAGAAAGTGCAAGATTGTCAGAGACATTTTAAAACAAGCTATGAGTGCACTTTTGTGCATGATGTCACTAGGATGACCTATCAAAACAATTCTTAAGTGCACTTTTTGTACAGAACGCCACTACAATACTTTAAAACAAATAAGGTGCAAATTTTGTGCATGATGTCACACAAGATATTTCAATAACTGTCAAAAATGAGCTGCATAATAAGAAATCAAATCGCTATGTTGGGTGGTTACTGCGGACGTTATCTCCTTAGGTTGTTGAGTATTTTTTTTCATAGGGTGTTGATGTGGAAATAGTTGCCTCGGCACCAAATGGAGATGTTGACATGCAGAGTACACACTCTTCATTCTCTAGCAGGTGACTTTTCAAATGATGCTACGTATTAGAAGTAACGCTACTTTTTGTAGCAACGCTTTTGCCCCACACTTCACCAATTACCTAGACCCCCCGCTGCTTTTCTTGGGAATCAATTCTTCCTTCATTTGTTTCCAGATTCGCACCTTCTTTCTCTCGTATTACCCACTCGCATCACAGCTAACGTTACCATGCTGCTACCTCTCTGCTCCGCGAGGGCGTATACGTATGTGACGTATGTAAGAAAGTGCACTTGCTGTCCGAGAGAAGCGGAGGTGTTAACTCATTCTCTTTCTATGCCACATCAATGTGGAATGCACTCCCAACAGGTATAAAAGTAAGTGCATCTCTATATTCCTTCAAAACCGCTCTAAAACAACACCTCCAGGCAACTTCAACACTTTACTAATACCCTCCTCCATTCACATCCCATCTCCCCGGATTATAAACAACTCAAATGTAATTCTAATGTATATACTTGTTCTTATGCTATGTGAACTCACTATGTTCTCTGCTGGCTGTACATATCCTACTAAATAAGACCTACACTGTTTCAATGTCCACATTTCTCTGTTGATGCAATTGTTGATGACTGAAGTTCAGATATCAACCAAAGCTCCTCATCCCACCCCCCGGATTGTAAATAATTCAATGTATATACTATGATGATTAACTTGTGTGATGACTGTATTATGTTGATACTATATATTTGTACCATGAATTGATTAACGTGGACCCCGACTTAAACAAGTTGAAACACTTATTCGGGTGTTCAATGTGGTCAATTGTACGGAATATGTACTGAACTGTGCAATCTACTAATAAAAGTATCAATCAATCAATCAGGCAAGAAAGAGTGGGAAGAGCCTGTAGTGTAATGCCAGCAGCTAAAAGCAACTGCGTGAGAACCTATACTCGAATATCACGATATAGTCATTTTCGATATTGCACAGAGACAAACCCACGATAAAACGTGTATATCGATATATCGCCCAGCCCTAATTCACTGTCTCTCCACATTTTATTTCTCTGTCTCCTTCTGCCAATTGTATTACAAGAGTATGACATAAAATGAAATCCAACTCCTTCATATTAACAGACACATTTAAATAAGAATGACAGAATGTAATCAACATAATACAAGCAGTACAAGAGTAAAAGTAAAATGTAGGTTGTACAATGCTACTACTATTATCAAACTTTGGTATGCTGTTAAATTTAGGATACAAGAATTTCATTATGCTTCCGCCCGAGTGCAGCCTTTATAGGCTCCAGCCGCCCCTGCAAACCCGAAAGGGACAAGCGGTAGAAAATGGATGGATGTTGTCAATTTTTTTTAAAGCAGATCATCTGACAAGATAACAGTTTTGTTTCTTTAACATAACTGTGTATGTATGCTAATACAGTTCGCCTGACTGACATTATAATTTTCCTGAGGAAACTCTCCTGAAGGAATCAATAAAGTACTATCTATCTTTCTATGGCAAGTGACACCCAGGGGTGAACTGGGACAAAAATTAGGCCCCGGACATTTTGGTCCAGACCCTCCCACTACACACAGATATTGTGCCAAACCCCTTAACACAACCACTATCCTGAACAATATCCCTTAACATTCTGAAGCTTTGAACAAACTAATGATAACCACAAAGCGGGTTGCGTACTTGTGCTTAAAATATAATGGAGTAATTTGAGATTTACAAAACGCATTACAAAATGCGTGGCGTTACTTGAAGAAAGTATAAAATAGGGCTTATTTCATTTAAAGTTTAGTATGTGACCATTTTGAACCGTTTATGAATGTTTTATTCACATCCACACCATGCTAGAAGAAAGCAGACCTGTCTCCAATAATACCACCTCTTTATCAATAGTCAGTAGAGTTTTTATCAACATTTACTATTTTATTATCCTCTATCCTATCTCCTAATGTGCTGTCATAGAGCAATGAAAACATCAGCTGCAGCTGTGAGGAATACGCTTAAGTGGCTGCTGTCAAACATCTCCATTTCTCTGCTCTGAGCAGTATCACTAAGGCTTTTCTTCTATCTCTTCATTTTACTATACCCATACTCTTTTTGTTTTTCCATTGTTTCTTTCTGCCCCATGCTCATGTCTTGAACTGATTATCATTAAAATGATTGGATGAGCCTCTCATTGGACCATTTTGCCAAATAGCCTTGACAGACAAGGCACAGCCTGAGTCAATCTATTGCCACCTTTCTGTCTCTGTTGTGTTGCAAAATGTCGAAAGATAAAATATGCAAAAGAGTAAACATGCATGCATATGGCAATTATCGACTCTGAAAAAGATACCGACTTGATCTTCATTTATTGTTGAGTTAACTGATTTATCAAATATTGGCCCAGGCCTAATCTAGAGGAAATCAAGCAAACGTACAGCATTGAAAAGTACTGATTGGCTTCTGGCGATCATACTTTTTCGCAGAAAAAAATAAATCGGTAGCCGGTCGACTGGAGTACCCTCAGTTGCAACAGTTTCTTTGTTTTCAGCCATTTAGGTACGTACAATACCTCAGTGTATTTATGTAATCTGTGATGTTGAAGTACACAAATCACCCTAGCCCTAAACAAGTAATCAGTTATCAGTATTAGTCTTGAGAGGCAGGAAGTAATCAGTAATGGGATAGGCTTGAAATTGTGTGTGTGTATATATATATATATATATTTATATATATATATATATATATATATATCAAAGTGTTCAAAATATTTCTAATAACAACCCCAAAAAGAACTGGACTAAGAAATGTTTTTGTTCATATTGAAAACTAAAGAATGTTTACCTTTTAAAAATGTTTAATAATTTGTTCCTTTGGTATACGTATTACAAACTGTCAGTGTGCGCTATGAAAAACAACTTATACATGGAGTACATCAAGTTAGGGATGTAACAATATGAACATTTCATATCATGTTTTACATGATCAGAGTTATCATTGTAATTATTATTGCGGTATTGTTAGCTGTGTTTAAAAAGTACTTAAACACACACTGAAAACGTTTGACCAAGTTGTTTTGTTTTTTAGATAACTAAAATAAACACACTGCTAGAAAACCCGCTATTTTGCAGGTTTTGTGGTACTTATGCTTGCAGTCAATCCATTTTTGTTCAAGTGATTAACCGTCCAAAAGAAGTGGGAAGAAGCACAGCTTGTCCGGTTCCCCCTCTGTGCCAATAAACATTCCAAAGAGAGAAGGAAAGGAAGGAACCAACTGAACCTCACATAAGCAAGCACTTGGTGACTTGGCAATGGAGGCAAGGAAAAACTCCCCTATGGGAATAATCCTTGGACAGAACCAAGGCTCTGTTGGGTTGGCTGTCTGTTTCAACCAGTAGGGTAAAAGGAAGAGAGACAGAGTAGAGGGACAGAGCATATCAAGAGATTAAAAAAAAAAAGAAACACGCCGTAGTTCAAAAGATTAGGATAAAGCAGAGCCTATTCGTTTCTACCCATGTCACTTAAGTATCTCTTTGTAATATCAGACACTTTACTCAAACAGTTTTGTGTACTTTGTGAGCACCATCTGCTTGTACGGTTTCTTCAACTGGCAGATATTACTACAATGTTCAAGTTCTCTACTCATTTTTAATGTTAGTATTTTATCTGTTTTAATAGCTAAGCTTTCAATCATTGTATTTTACTTAAAGTTTACTTAAATCATTGTATTTTACTTAAAGTAAAATACAATGATTGAAAGCTTAGCTATTAAAACAGATAAAATACTAACATTAAAAATGAGTAGAGAACTTGAACATTGTAGTAATATCTGCCAGTTGAAGAAACCGTACAAGCAGATGGTGCTCACAAAGTACACAAAGCTGTTTGAGTAAAGTGTCTGATATTACAAAGAGATACTTAAGATTTACCTAAATGAAAAGTGAGTAAAAAACAATGCATCATTATTGTTTCATTATATAAAAAGTATTAAAAAAAAGATAACTATGTCATGAATAATGTAGAACTGACCGATCAACAATGTTAATTAAGCCAAGTAGGAAAAACAATGCAGTAAACTTTAGAGACATGCAGAATTGCACATATTCTAAGTTCAGGCTATCTTGCGGTCCATGTGGGAAAATAAACCTATTTTGAGTTTTGCACAAGTCATACTCTGCCCTTGGATGTACATCTGAGGAAAACCCACCATAAAAAAGGTGGCCCACAAACCAAATTCCAGTTTTCCACTGGAAGGTTTGCCAAAAACACGATTTATTTCTACCTACTGTGTTCACAAGCTTAACAAGCAAACTCAGAAGATAAACCTCTGGCAATGAATTGAATTATCATTATTGTCATTGTACCTGTATAATGAAATTTGCAGTACAAACCCATAAGTGCAGAAATAATTTAACATTAAAAGCATAAAAAAAAGAATAGGCTGGATCTTTAAAAGACACATTTAACACAGGCATGCACACACACATTCACAGTAGCAGCTTAAGGAGACAAAACAAAAAACAGTAGATTGCAGAGACCCTGAGGGAATATTGCAGGCATTGAACATAAGAGGCAGAAACAGTTAAGTGCAACACATTTGGTGATTATGAAGAAAAGGGTGGTGTTGAGTACATGTACTTTGCATATCATTACTATAACACAAATGGAGATTTATAGGAAAAGGTATTTGTTGTCTTAAGCACTGTTATAGCTTTTGGATAGAACTGTTTTAAGTCTATTAGTCTGAGCATTTGGAGACCTGAAACGTCTGCCTGATGGCAATAGTTCAAAGTGTTGGTGACCTGGATGGAACGGATACCTTAGAATGTCTTTAGCCCTACTAAGATAGCGAGAGCTGTACAATTCTTCCAGGGTGGGGAGTGGGCAACCAATGATTTTTTTGGGGACACAAACATGCACTACATCAGGATGCTTTCTATGAAGCAACAATAGAATGACACCAAAAGTTTCTGAGTCAGATTGTTATTCCTACGAACTCTCAGAAAGTACAGTCTCTGTTGTACATTCTTGATGGTTGGTCGTGGTGTTAATGTTTCAAGTTAAATCCTCCGGTATGTGCACGCGGAAAAAACGGAAATCTGTTACCCTCTCCACCTGTTTCTCCCCGATAAATATGGGCTGAGTGTCTCTTTAGGCTTTCTTCCTGAAGTCTATGATCAGCTCCTTGGTCTTGGAAGTGTTCAGTACAAGGTCATTGTCTGAACTCCACACTGACAACTGCTCGACCTCGTCAAGGTAATCTCCCTCAGGGATGAACCGCACAACTGTGGTATCATCACCAAACTTTATGAACAATAATACACGATAGTGGTAATGGATCAATGTACCAACATTGCAAAGGTTAAATGTTAACAATATTGCAAAAAATGCCTAGCCTGCTTGTGGTCAGTAATGCACCAAATATTTCAAAATTTTATTCTGACCAATACTCGAGCATCACACAGTATTCTGAAATAGTTTTTGAATAGAGCTACACACAATCACATAATAAACCAACAACAAAGCATATGTCGCATACAAATTTAAACTAAATGTACCAAAAACCCTTAAAATGCAACAAATCGAAAAAAAACTAACCTTGATATTCCAAGCACGACATTGACAATTGATCGAACTAATGTATTTATTACTTATATGTTGTCTTTGCTATTCTTTATTGATAAGTGCCATGACTCCAGTGGAGTAAAACAGATGGTAACAGAAGATTGACAAAGTAAGTTGAAGGTACAGTATATGCTACATATTTGGCAGAGAATGAAGAAAGTCTGGTTCCTCTGGCAAGTTGCACAAGGCTCTGTACCAAATGCAGCACATATACAGTATGTCCTTAAATTTGACTTCTTGCATCAAGAGCCAGAAGAAGCATTTTCATCACTGATATCGATGTTTGTTGAATCATTTCAGCAATTTAGAAGTACATTTGCAAATAACATCGCTATACCAATATAGTGTTGCCTAGCTTTGGCCAAACTACTTACTAACCCAAACACTTGGGTTATTGAGAAGCTGCCAATGTAAATACCGTGATAAAGCAGGTCACTGAAGCCACATCAATGATAGAAAGTACTTCTGTGTAATGCACGTGTGCAGAGCAAATTCATAACGCAACATCAAGTACAGTGAATATAGAAGCTCTTCCTCAATCTCTCCCACAGCTGCAAACTCTTTCCTGTCCCTAGCTGGTAATCCAGCTGGATGTTCGTGTGCATTTAGTCACAGTCAGGGCCTTTTGGAGAGTAAACACTCGCCAAGTTTTGCCAAGACACCCGTTCTCATTGAGGCACCAAAAGGGGATAAGACGGTGCAAGAGGGCGGAAATTACCCTCTCACATACATCTATGTAGCCTTCTTATTTCTTAGTACATGCCCATGTACTTAAACCTCAGCCATGCTTACTTATAGCATGCAGAAGGGTTGGTACTGAAGCCATGTTTCAAGGGCAGGCAAAAAAGTTATGCTCTGTGGTCAAAATATATGTGATGAGTCAAGTTCATATGCTCCCAAAATATGTGGTTCAGTTACCTGAATGGTAATACATTTAATTGACAAAGCAGCTTCATCTAACAGTTTTGGAATACCATTTAGTTTTCCTTAAAGGGGAACATTATCACAATTTCAATAGGGTTGAAAACAATAAAAATCAGTTCCCAGTGGCTTGTTGTATTTTTTGAAGTTTTTTTCAAAATGTTACCGGTCTCGGAATATCCCTAAATAAAGCTTTAAAGTGCCTTATTTTCGCTATCTTCGAAACCACTGTCCATTTCCCTGTGACGTCACACAGTGCTGCCAATGAAGACAAACAATGGGAATACCACAGCAAGATATAGTGACATTAGCTCGGATTTAAACTCGGATTTCAGCGACTTAAGCGATTCAACAGATTACGCATGTATTGAAACAGATGGTTGGAGTATGAAAGTATTGAAGAAGAAACTGAAGCTATTGAGCCAATAGCTATTGACGCTATTCATAGCCATAGCATGGCCGAATAGCTGCGTTAGCATCGCCGGTAAAATGTGCGGACCAAACGATCAGGACTTTCGCACCTTTTGACACTGGAGCAACTTAAATTCGTCGATTGGTAAGTGGTTTTTTTTGCATTAAATGTGGGTGGAAGGAAACGTAATATAGTTGCAAATGCATCTACAGGTTATCCATACATCTCTGTACCATGTCTGCTTTAGCACCGCCGGTAAATAGCATGTTAACATCGATTAGCTGGCAGTCAACATCAACAAAACTCACCTTTGTGATTTTGTTGACTATCGTTGCAAATGCATCTGCAGGTTATCCATACATCTCTGTGCCATGTCTGCTTTAGCACCGCCGGTAAAATGTGGAGACACTCCGGCACATTCAATGGGGGTCTGGCGGCAGACACTTTCGCATCTTCGGGCCAGGGGTGCAACTTGAATCCCTCCCTGTTAGTGTTGTTACAACCTCTGAAAACACACCGTCGAGGCATGATGTCTCCAAGGTTCCAAAAAATAGTCAAAAAAACGGAAACTAACAGAGCTGAGACCTGGTGTTTGTGATGTGTTGAAAATGAAAATGGCGGGTGTGTTACCTCGGCGACATCACATTCTGACGTCATCGCCTCCAGCTCAATAAACAGAAAGGCGTTTAATTCGCCAAATTCACCCATTTAGAGTTCGGAAATGGGTTAAAAAAATATATGGTCTTTTTTCTGCACCATCAAGGTATATATTGACGCTTGCATAGGTCTGGTGATAATGTTCCCCTTTAATATTGCGATTTTATTTACGATACATTTTTATAGTTTTTATTCTAAGAAAACACAAAGTATGTATGATGATAAAAAAAAACTCAGTTATTAATCATAAATGTAAAAAAATAAATAAGAAAAACTAATATAATTATAAACTTACTAAATACCTTGACTTTCAGTCTTGTCCACATCCACAACAACTTCAACAAGTGCGGCACGAACAAGTTTAGACATCAGTAATAAATTGTACAGAAACATTTTAAAACAGGTAACAAAGGCTCCTGATGTGACTGCTGACGTATGCAGTAACACATTGCATCATTTATGCTTGGATTATTTTCTCAAAACTATTATTAAATCTACTTTCTAATTTACTGTTATTGTCTGGTTTCCTTCTGCTGTAACGCAGATCCATCTACACTTCTGTGCAGCCTTATCAATCCATCCATCCATCCATCCTCTTCCGCTTATTCGAGGTCGGGTGGCGGGGGCAGCAGCCTAAGCGGGCAAGCCCAGACTTCCCTTTCCCTAGCTACTTCGTCCAGCTCCTCCCGAGGCGCTCCCAGGCCAGCCAAGAGACATGGTCTTCCCAACGTATCCTGGGTCTTCCCCGTGGCCTCTTACCGGTCGGACGCGCTATAAAGACCTCCATAGGGAGGCGTTCAGATGGCACCCTGAGAAGATGCCCGAACCACCTCATCTGGCTCCTCTCATTGTGGAGGAGCAGCGGCTTTACTTTGAGCTCCTCCCGGATGACAGAGCTCCTCACCCTATCTCTAAGGGAGAGCCCCGCCTCCCGGCGAAGGAAGCTCATTTTGGCCGCTTGTACCCGTGATCTTGTCCTTTCGGTCATAACCCAAAGCTCATGACCATAGGTGAGCATGGGAACGTAGATCGACCGATAAATTGAGAGCTTTGCCTTCCGGCTCAGCTCCTTCTTCATCAAAACGGATCGATACAGCGTCCGCATTACTGAAGATGCCGCACCGATCCGCCTGTCAACCTCACGATCTACACTTCCTTCACTCGTGAACAAGACTCCAAGGTACTTAAACTCCTCCACTTGGGGCAAGATCACCTCCCCTATTCCAAAGTGAAATCATTTCATTTGTGTCCTTAAAATTCTCGAGACAATCCCATGATGACAAAATTAAACATGTTTTACTTTGGCAACAATTACAGCCTCAAGTAGTTTTGAATACGATGCCACAAGAATGGCACACCTGTCTTTGGGCAGTTTTGCCCATTCCTCTTTTGCAGCACCTCTCAACCTCAATCAGGTTGGAAGAGATGCGTTGGTTTACATCCTGGATGTCTCCGTCAGTCGCTGCATTTATAATTTTCCTCTATCCTGACTAGTGTCCCAGTTTTTGCCGCTGAAAAACATCCCCACAGCATGATGCTGGCAGAACTATTTTTCACTGTAAATTACGCTTGACATTCACGCCAAAGAGTTTGATGTTAGTCTAATAAGACCAGTCTTTCAAGTGCATTTTGGCAAGCTTTTTACAATGAAATGTCTTCCGTCTGGCCACTATACTATACAGGTCTGATTGGTGAATTGCTGAAGAGATGGTTGCCCTTTTGGAAGGTTCTCCTGCCTACACAGAGGAATGCTGTATCTCTGACAGAGTGAACATTGGGTTCTTGGTTAGCTCTGACTACATGAAGATGAATGTAACAACGTGCAGAGACAGCCTGGATAAAAACAAAAACAATGCTTCCCATCCAACTTGATGGTGCTTGAGAAGTGCTGCAAATAAGTATGGGCGAAACTACTTAAAGATAAGTGTGCCAAGTTTGTGGAATCGTGTAAAAAAAAAAAAAAACTTGAAGCTGTCATTTCTGCCAAAGGTCCATCAACAAAGAATTGAGCAAAGGTGTAAATACGTATGTAAATGCGATTTTTTTATTCTTTAATAAATAAAAAAATAAAAAAATACTTTTCACATCGTCATTATAAGGCGTTGTGTGTAAAATTTTGAGGAAAAAAAAAAAAGATTTTTTTCCGTTTTGGAATAAAGCTGTAACATAAAATGTGGGAAAAAGTGAATCGCTGTGAATACTTTCTAAATGCACTGCAGATCTCTGGCAACATTGCTCAGCCCTACTTTTCTGGTGTATTTTTGTAAAAGATAGAAATTCCAGTTGTGAAGTAAACGTTATGCACTGAAGTAAATCTGCCATGACTGCACAAACAAGTTCCTGTCTTGGCGTGGTATGATTGAAGGCTTAAGCTCTTTAAAGCAATCAAAAGGGTGTGTTTTGGAACTATCAAAAGACACAAAAGGTTTTTACCGCTAACGCTTATAAAGCCAGACAGTCTCCTATGGCTGAAAACACTACAGGCTATATAACTGATACTGTACTGATACACAGATAAATGTCAAGCGTTTACAGGGAACCAATTTTTTTCAATTGCTTGGAAGGAGTAGATGTTTCTCAGGGCCAGATTGTCTTTGATTTATGTTTAGCAGGAGTAATGAGTACACACAGTACTGAGAAATTAAATAATTGGATCGAAAAAGGAGGTTGAAATAACCTACAACAGACATGGGCAAACTACGTCCCGCGGGCCGTTGAACGTTTTAATCTGGCCCGCGGAAATGTCCAAATTATTAAAAAAAAATATATATATATTTATATATATATTTTTATACTTATATATATTTTAAAAAATATATATATATATCTTTTTTTTTACAAAAAACTCTTATCAATTTTAAGGCTTCTGCCTCCCGTATGCGTTTTCAATGCTTGACTATCAGTAAGGAGGAGCCACCCATTAAATTTCTATTATTAAATTACATTTCATAATATTATTGTCGGTAAACCTCGTTTATGTCACCATATCCCTGTAATACCATGTTTCCCCACTACATGGCGCTCATTGACCTTTTTGGCCTGTGGGATATTACTCCCTTCTTTTTAGCTTCGTCCTGTGCTGTGAGCCCCTCTGTAAAAATGAGCTTATCAAAGCAAAGAAAAGTGGACAGTGAGTGCCGAGTATTTAATGCAGAGTGGACAACAAAATGTTTTCTTACTGAAGTCCAATCAAAGGCTGTGTGTCTGATATGCCAAGAAACTGTCGCAGTTTACAAAAAGTACAATATCAGCCGCCACTTTGCTACAGAAGATGCTAACTTTGTTTGGCTCGACTTAGGTCTGTTAGCAGACATTCGGCGTCACGAACATCAACAAATCGCGTCACAGATGCAGGTTAACCGACCAGCATCTTGATTGAAACTTTTATTAGTACATTGCACAGTTCAGTACATATTCCGTAAAATTGACCACTAGATGGTAACACCCCAACAAGTTTTTCAACGTGTTTAAGTCGGGGTAAACGTTAATCAATTCATGGTAAATCTCGGAGCTATCCTGAGAATTGCAACAACCAAACTCACTCCAGACTTTGATGCATTGGCCAAAAAGGGAGACCATAAACACTGTTCCCACTGAAACTGTGAGTTCCTCTGCTGTTATTCTGTGATAGTCAAATGTAAATCAAGTAAATCAAATGTATACTGTGAATTCCTCTCTACTGTGTTTATCCTTAAATGAAATTAATGAATTTGAAAAAAAAAAAAAGTACAATGAGCCTTGCTGACTACTCATGATATGTTACATGTTTGTAGGCCAAATCCTCTCAAGTAATGGCTTTTACATGTAATTTATATTATTTCACATAAACACTCCATCCATCTGTTCCTGGCCCAGCCTTCCTGCCAAATCTTAGAATCCCAATGTGGCCCTCCTGGCAAAAAGTTTTCCCACCTCTGACCTAGACTGATTTTGTCCACGGTGGACCAAGTATTGTTTGTAATGGACGTTTCTTTGTTGACCTTCTCGATTAAGAAGTGCAATAAATTGAGCAGCAAAACACAATGTGTCTTGGCGGTTGGCAATTAATACTGCAATGTCATGATAATGGTGAAGATAACCTTCAAACAAGCAGCGTTTTTACTATTCAAGATAGTTTAAACTTTAAAGACATCCTGAACCATTGGCTGAGATGGTGCAATTAATTGTACACATTACTGCAAACAAAGTCAAAATTACACCGCAAAAATTCAGCAATTCAACATTATAGAAAACCACTCTTTTAAATGGGCCTCACTTAATTAGCAAGCATCAATGCAAGCTAATTACCTTTTCAGCAGGCCGTGATAGTTCAGTAGTTATCCCAAACAGCAGCAGATTGTAAAAAGGTTTAATGGGTATACACCTATAATTGTTAATCAAGCAATGGCTGTTTGTGCACTGACGTAGTTTGGTGCTTAATTAATATTCGCACGGCAGAAAACAATGTCGCAACTGCTCCAACATTTAAGACCCATTTACAAAACAACAAAATGCTTTGTCCAGCTTTTCTGAAACGTTTGTCATGTTTAGCTGCTGAAGGTAGAAATACCAGGACAGGCAGGCAGATTTAAAGACCCACTGTGTGGCAGTGCTTACAGAGCATACTTGCCAACCTTGAGACCTCTGAATAGCGGGGGTGTATATTGTAGCGTCTAGGAAGAGTTAGTGCTGCAAGGGGTTCTGGGTATTTGTTCTGTTGTGTTACGGTGCGGATGTTCTCCCGAAATGGGTTTGTCATTCTTGTTTGGTGTGGGTTAACAGTGTGGCGCATATTAGTAACAGTGTTAAAGTTGTTTATATGGCCACCCTCAGTGTGACCTGTATGGCTGTTGGTTAAATACGCCCTGCATTCTTTTATGTGTGTCTGTAAAAACCGCATATATTATGTGACTAGGGAGACACAGTGTTTGTACGTAGAAAAAGCAGACGCCACGAGAGGTTGTAGAGGACGCTAAAGGCAGTGCCTTTAAGGCACGTCCCTAACATTGTTGTCCGGGTGGAAATCATAAGAAATTCGGGAGAATGGTTGCTCCGGGAGATTTTCGGGAGGGGCACTGAAATTCAGGAGTCTCCTGGAAAAATCGGGAGGGTTGGTGAGTATGCTACAGAGCAAGGCGCATGATGTTGAGTGTGTCAAAACGCCCACACAAAGTGTTTACGAGCAATAACATCTTGGAGAGGAAGAATGTTAAAAAACGACAATTCTACTGGTTAATAAAAAGGGCGCCAGAAGCGCAATATGGAGATATTTGGGCTTCAAAATTAACGGTAAAGGTGACGCTCTAAAAACGGAAGTACGGAGCTTCAAGTGTTGCTTTAAAACACTCCTCACCAAATGTGGCGATTGATTGATTGATTGATTGAAACTTTTATTAGTAAATTGGACAGTTTTAGTACATATTTTGTACAATAGACCACTAAATGGTAACACTAGAATACGTTTTTCAACTTGTTTAAGTCGGGGTCCACCTAAATCAATTCATGGTAATCGATCAGTATGACCACCTTTGCTTCAAACTTAGGTAAACATTTGAATAATAAGCATTCAGATCTGCACAAGGAGTTTAAAGAGTGACAGGTAATGAAGTAGTTGTTACACCTGTACTGCTGTTCTGCTCCGGTGCAGACCAGGTTGAAGTAGAGGTAGAGGAGCATATGGCAGACGTTCTCTTCAGGTTCGATGTTTTCGTCGGGTTAACACATTTCCCGTCAGTGGATCAGCTAAGCTCAGCTTTCAGATTTGTGACAACCCCAATCATATATAAAGGTAAAGTACCACTAATAGTCACACACAAACATATAGCTGGGTATTGTGGCCAAACAGCTCAATTTTTGTTTCATCTGACCAAAGAACTTTCCTCCAGAAGGTCTTATCTACGTCCATGTGATGTCAGATGAAACAAAACTTAAACTGTTAGGCCACAATATCCAGCAATATGTTTGGAAGAGAAAAGGTGAGGCCTTTAATCCCAGGAACACCACCCTACCATCGAGCATAGTGGTGATACTATTATGCTCTGGGCCCGTTTTGCTGCCAATGGAACTGGTGCTTTACAGAAAGTAAATGGGACAATGAAAAAGAAGGATTACCTCCAAATTCTTCAGGACAACCTAAAATCATCAGCCCGCAGGTTAAGTCTTGGGCGCAGTTGGGTGTTCCAACAGGACAATGACCTCAAACACACTTCAAAATTGGTAAGGGATGGCTAAATCAGGCTACAATTAAGGTTTTGGAATGGCCTTCTCAATGTCCTGACTTAAATGTGTGGACAATGCTGAAAAAACAAGTCAATGTCAGAAAACCAACTAATTTAGCTTTACTGCACCAATTTTGTCAAGAGGAGTCATCAAAAATTCAACCAGAAACTTGTGGATGGTGACCAAAAGCACCTTATCGCAGTGAAACTTGCCAAGGGACATGTAACCAAATATTAACATTGCTGTATGTATACGTTTGACCCCAGCATATTTGGTCACATTTTCAGTAGACCCATAATGAATTCATAAAAGAACCAAACTGCATGAATGTTTTATTGCGACCAACAAGTATGTGGTCCAATCACTCTATCACAAAAAAATAAGAGTTGTAGAAATGATTGGAAACTCAATACAGCCATGACATTAAGTTCCTTACATGTGTATGTCAACTTTTGACCACGACTGTATATATTAGGTGGGAATCTTTGGGCACCTCACAATTCAAATTACGATTCATGATCTATGATATGATTAAAAATCGATTATTAATGCATCTTTAATTCATGTATATCGATGCAGTTCTACATTTGTTTTTGTTTCACTAAATAAGCATTTATCACTTGCATCTAAAAAAAACAAACATTTAATTCGGAATAAGAAAGGAGGTAAATTATTCCCACATTCATTAAATTATGAAAATGTGTGCAAGACTGGACTGTAAGTGCTCAACAGTAAAGGACCTGGTCAGATATTTAAATTAGGTGGCTCGCTGCAGTCAGCCAAAGTTTAGAACTATCTGCATCACGTTATTTATAATAAATAACTCGATTATGATGTTAACTAATCAATTTTATATTCATCTAGGTCAGAACTGTGATGCATCTAAAAATCAATTATTTCCCTCTTTACTTTGTACTTGTTGATGGACTAAAATGTAACAGTCAACGATAACGATATTTTGCAATAAAATTCCAGACGGTTAGTAATACCGTCTAATTGTTTTTATTTACCAATACACCGTCACCATTTAATGCATTTTAGGCAACACAAAGTTAGACGCATGCACACTAGTGTTGATTGACTTGATAATCATGGCGGATAAACTACACAGACTTTGCTTCAGAGATTTCCCCTCGGAGTAAACGGAGCCTAGCGCTTGGTTTAAAGTCATTTATCCCTCGGTTCCCGGCGTGCGTTAGATGGCGACAGGTGTGGACAATATTGGAGACAGATGCACTTATCCCCGCACTAAAAGCATTCAGCGATTTTATTTTGTCAATACAGCGTCCATCCGCTGCTGTGACAGAGTTAATGAGGTGAGAAAACATGCAGCAGGTGATGTGTCGTGAACGTTGTCACAACTTGTTTATAAAAAGTCTTCAGTTTGTTGACTGGGATGATCACTTGTCCTTTATTTAATTGCACAAGGACGATTTGGAGAAGAACAAAGCTTGTTCATTGGACTTCAGCTTCATTAGCCAAACTGCTTTGTGTTTTATTTTGGTATCAAAAAGTTAGACTCGGCCTGACCAATCTACGCCTATGAGCAGTAACTGATGAAGCCTACTAAAAACAAACAGTCCAGTTGCTATCGCTTGAATGCCGTAATAATATATTGTGATAGTTTTCAGCTATATTGAACAGCCCTACTCACATACTTTGTGGCCAACTATCAAATTGATCAATCAATCAATCAATCAATCAATCACATTTGTCCCTGAGGAGTGCCCCTATGTGCACGTCAACTGTAACAAATATGGCCCAGCAATGGCCTGCAATGCCAACCCATGTCCTTATATCTTTGTCTACATTGGCATAGGCCAGGGCCGATATACGATAAGGCAATTAACAGACGATAAAAACAATTAAGTTGGTAAGTTTCTCAGCGTTGATAAGTCACCATGTGCATGCTTTAAAGGGGAACATTATCACCAGACCTATGTAAGCGTCAATATATACCTTGATGGTGCAGAAAAAAGACCATATATTTTTTTAACCGATTTCCAAACTCTAAATGGGTGAATTTTGGCGAATTAAACGCCTTTCTGTTTATCGCGCTGGAGGCGATGATGTCAAAATGTGACGTCGCCGAGGTAATACAGCCGCCATTTTCATTTTCAACACATTACAAGCACCGGGTCTCAGCTCTGTTAAGTTTCCGTTTTTTCGAATATTTTTTGGAACCTTGGAGACATCATGCCTCGTCGGTGTGTTGTCGGAGGGTGTAACAACACTAACAGGGAGGGATTCAAGTTGCACCACTGGCCCGAAGATGCCAAAGTGTCTGCCACCAGATCCCCATTGAATGTGCTGGAGTGTCTCCACATTTTACCGGCGATGCTAAGGCAGACATAGCAAAGAGATGTATGGATAACCTGCAAATGCATTTGCAACGATAGTCAACGAAATCACGAAGGTGAGTTTTGTTAATGTTGACTGCCAGCTAATCGATGCTAACATGCTATGCTAATCGATGCTAACATGCTATTTACCGGCGGTGCTAAAGCAGACATGCTACAGAGATGAATGGATAACCTGTAGATGCATTTGCAACTATATTACGTTTCCTTCCACCCACATTTGATGCGAAAAAAACCCTTACCAATCGACGGATTTAAGTTGTTCCAATGTCAAAAGATGCAAAAGTCCTGATCGTTTGGTCCGCACATTTTACCGGCGATGCTGACGCAGCTATTCGGCCATGCTATGGCTATGAATAGCGTCAATAGCCATTCGCTCAATAGCTTCAGTTTCTTCTTCAATACTTTCATACTCCAACCATCTGTTTCAATACATGCGTAATCTGTTGAATCGCTTAAGTCGTTGAAATCCGAGTTTGAATCCGAGCTAATGTCACAATATCTTGCTGTGGTATTCCCATTGTTTGTTTACATTGGCAGCACTGTGTGACGTCACAGGGAAATGGATAGTGGTTTCGGAGATAGCGAAAATAAGGCACTTTATAGCTTTATTTAGGGATATTCGGAGACCGGTAACATTTTGAAAAAAACTTCAAAAAATACAACAAGCCACTGGGAACTGATTTTTATTGTTTTTAACCCTTTTGAAATTGTGATAATGTTCCCCTTTAAGAGCATTCAAGGTTTCTTGCCACAGTGGAATGAAAAGAAGAGGGTGAATTCTGTTGTCCTCATTAAGTGTCTTTGAGTCTCTGTGCAGCGAGGTGGGGCCGCTGGCTTGCTTGCATCACATGGTGCAGTTAGTTAGCATGGAGCAGCTAACAAGGACAAAATGATCACAAAAACAAATGCCACCGCACCAGTGTGGGAATATTTCAGCTAAATGTTTGGAACAAGAGGAGCCTACCAACACAAAAGGTGTCAGTTTACCAAATGTGTGCAATTATAACAAACCGGCATGCCCACTTAAAACACACGTACCTGACAGACCAAACTCACTTTGCATTTGGTGAACAAGCCAGGTCAGTGTAAACTAAACAGTGCACAATTTGCGCTCATAGAAAGAGTGGTTAAATACACATACTTGCCCACCCTACCGATTTTTCCGGGAGACTCACGAATTTCAGTGACCCTCCCGAAAATCTCCCGGAGCAACCATTCTCCCGAATTTCTATCCCGGACAACATTATCGGGGACGTGCCTTTAAGGCAGTGGTCCCCAACCACCGGGCTGCGGACCGGTACCGGGCCGTGGCCCGATTGGTACCGGGCCGCAGAAGAATTTTTTATTCATTTTTATTTAAAAAGAATAATAATAATTATATTTTTTTTATTAAATCAACATAAAAAACACAATATACACTTACAATTAGTGCACCAACCACAAAAACCTCCCCATTTCATGACAAAAACGTCCCTTTTTCATCCATCCATCCATCCATTTTCTACCGCTTATTCCCTTTCGGGGTCGCGGGGGGCGCTGGCGCCTATCTCAGCTACAATCGGGCGGAAGGCGGGGTACACCCTGGACAAGTCGCCACCTCATCGCAGGGCCAACACAGATAGACAGACAACATTCACACTCACATTCACACACTAGGGCCAATTTAGTGTTGCCAATCAACCTATCCCCAGGTGCATGTCTTTGGAAGTGGGAGGAAGCCGGAGTACCCGGAGGGAACCCACGCATTCACGGGGAGAACATGCAAACTCCACACAGAAAGATCCCGAGCCTGGATTTGAACCCAGGACTGCAGGAACTTCGTATTGTGAGGCAGACGCACTAACCCCTCTGCCACCGTGAAGCCCCTTTTTCATGACAAAGAAAAAAAAAAAAAAAAAATAAATTATCCCCCCCCCCCCCACCTGGGCCACGGGACAAATTATTAAGCGTTGACCGGTGCGCGGATACAAAAAGGTTGGGGACCACTGCTTCAATCGTCCTCTATAACCTGTCGTCACGTCTGATTTTCCTCCATGCAAACAGCGTGCCGGCCCAGTCACACAAAATATGCGGCTTTAACACACACAGTAGTGAATGCAAGGCATACTTGATCAACAGCCATAAAGGTCACACGTAAGGTGGCCGTATAAACAACTTTAACAATGTTACAAATATGCGCCACACTGTGAACCCACACCAAATAAGATGACAAACATTTCGGGAGAACATCCGCACCGTAACGCAACATAAACACAACAGAACAAATACCCAGAACCCCTTGCAGCATTAACTCTCCCGGGACGCTACAATATAACAACCTCACCCCCACTCCTCGCCCCATCCCCCGAATTCGGAGGTCTCAAGGATGGCAAGTATGAAAATACATCGCCAAAGAAAACCTGCCATTTATTACTATTATCGGCTGGGATAGGCTCCAGCACCCTCACGACCCCATGAGGGACAAGCGGTAAAAAAATGGATGAATGGATAAAACGAGCTTTTCTAAAAGTGCTGCAAACTTTTGACAGACATTTGTCATGTCGTCTTTTAATGTTGGTGTTCCTCACTTGTAATCTGCCAGACTTAAAGGGGAACAGACAAGAAGACAAAAGGCTGGGTTTTTCCGCTTTCTAACATACAAAAATAGTCTTGTTCTTGGTGGCTAGCAATACAGCTAATGGGAGCAATCAATTCTACCTCTAAAATGCTTTAACAATGCATTCAAAAACTGTGAATACTTCATTTACGTTCCTTAACCTGTATAGTAACCAAGCTGTAGCGACATTGTTATTGTAAAGAGCGAATACTGAGGAACTCTTTTTCTATCGTAGTAACATATTGGCGTTGTCACGCCAAATTTCTCCCCCCCCCCCAATTTACTTCCGGGGTCATGATTAATACAGACGTTTTGTTAACGCTATATTATAAAAATACAGACGTTTTGTTAACGCTATATTATAAAAATACAGACGTTTTGTTGACGCTATATTAAAAAAAAACAAAAAAAACAATTTACAAACACAAGTTATGGGATGACGTATTTACTTCCGGGGTCACGTTTCCTCTTATGTCATCCCATAGCTTGTGTTTGTAAATTGTTTAGTTTTTTTTATAATATAGCGTTAACAAAACGTCTGTATTTTTATAATATAGCGTTATATTTTTATAATATAGCGTTAACAAAACGTCTGTTTTAATCATGACCCCGGAAGTAAATGGGGGGGGGGGTTTGCAGGGAGAAGAAATTTGGCGTGACAGCGTCCTTTGGTATTAACCGTAACAGCTAACTATGGCAAGAGATACGCTGGTTTTTACAACAACACAAAACACGTTTGGGTTTGTAATGCACAACATTGCGATACGACACCAATTTGTACCGACTAAAAAGCATGAACAATCATATTAAAGTATCTGTAAATTAATGGTCCACATTTCAAGTTTAGCTTGCACACAGCTGAGCTGCCTGTATCATGATCGATTTTAAAGTTACTCACTGAATGGACAGTTGTCCAGCTGGCCAGGGAGGTTTCATGTTGATTTTGGGGAAGCAATCCATTTATGTCGAAACAGCCTGGCTCAAAGTTCTACATTTATAGCGTCAAAATCCGGCTTCTGTCTGCTCCAACGTGTTAGTCTTTACTCGACTCGCTTCTACAAGCAGCAATATATTTAGCTTCAAAAGTATAAAGTGGTAAATTTTCAAAAATAGCTATCCTTGTTGTCTGTTACCAATTCTGCCATGATTAGAAAACACTTGTGTTTGAAACCGGAAGTAGGAACACACATGTTGCCGGAAGTCAGACGTGAGCTGCTATGGAAACACAAATCAAGCGTGCTAATATTAGCACGATAAAATTAGAATGCTAACAGGTGAAAGGCACGCATACTTTTAAGATGGCGCCAAGTAATGGCATCCATGACTATTACGTTAAAAAATAAGAAATTAGATCAAATGCTTGCATAAACTGTTAGCATGCTGACATTAGCATACTAACAGGGGCAACAGCAAGAGTACAACCAAAAAGGCGGCATGTAATACAATTCATGAGCTGAACATGTTGATAATTTAATCAGTTGAGAACTGTGGGAATTGTGGAACTTGGAAAAATGGGAATTTTTCCAATGGGAATTTCCTGGTACTTTGGGAATTTTTTGAAGTGTGTAAATAGCATTATTATCTTGAATGAGTTGAACTGGTTGGTGTTGTATTGGTTCGAATTGGTGAAGAAATGTGTTGGTAGTGATCATTTATAAATTGAGTAATAGTGTTAAAGAATTCCAGAAATTAGAGAACTACCAGGATTTGGCAGATAAGGGTGGGATTTGTTGGTAGCGGGGGGTGTATATTGCAGCATCCCGGAAGAGTTAGGGCTGCAAGGGGTTCTGGGTATTTGTTCTGTTGTGTTTATGTTGTGTTACGGTGCGGATGTTCTCCCAAAATGTGTTTGTCATTCTTGTTTGGTGTGGGTTCACAGTTTGGCGCATATTTGTAAACGTGTGAAAGTTCTTTATACGGCCACCCTCAGTGTGACTTGTATGGCTGTTGCCCAAGCATGCCATGCATTTACTTGTGTGTGTGCAACAGCCGCATAGATCATGTGACTGGGACGGCACGCTGTTTGTTGTCCGGGTGTGAATCGGGAGAAATTCGGGAGAATGGTTGCCCCGGAAGATTTTCGGGAGGGGCACTGAAATTCGAAAGTCTCCCGGAAAAATCGGGAGGGTTGGCAAGTATGCAAAAGACTGACTGAAAAACAGCACAGTAGACATTATGTGAAGCCGAGTAAAGGACAGAGAAATTGTTAGATAACAGGAATAGAACACATGTTCTCCTCTGGCTTCTGTCTGTCCACCCTGCTCAGTGGCCTTGTGGTTAGAGTGTCCGCCCTGAGATCGGTGGTGTGTTCAAAGACTATAAAAATCGGACCCTGCTTGGCACTCAGCATCAAGGGTTGGAATTGGGGGTTACATCGTCACCAAAATATTTCCCGGGCGCGGCCACCGCTGCTCCTCACTGATCTCCTCACCTCCAAGGGGCTAAGGGGTGATGGGCCAAATGCAGAGGATAATCTCACCACACCTAGTGTGTGTGACAATCATCGGTACTTTATAACGTTGATAAAAGAACACAGACTTTACCAAATGACTCACAGAGATGGGAATACCCCTTAATTGTAGAGATACAACTCCAAACAAAGTTCATTGAACACAATTACCACGGTTACAAAGAACACTTAAAACATTCATACCGAATTCGTAAAGTTACGAGCTGATGCAATGTAATCGAAAAAAAATAACCCTCGGACACTAACTTTTATGCAACGTTTTATAAAATCTGCCATGAAAGTAGGCATTTTAGGCCACAACACGGACAAAACATTATGTGCAACCCTGTAGGGACCGATACACAGCGTGAAGCAAATTAGAATTTGTCTATAATGGACTCTAAGAAAAGGCCCAGAGAAAAATATGTACCTTCCTGTGCTTAAAATAAAACTGGCTGTGATCAGAGGACACCAACCACATACTGTACGTTCTAAACCAAAGACCTGTTAGGTAAGGCAATTGTGTCTTCTATTTACACACCAACCGCAGTAGGTCGTTAAAATGCCTGGAAAGTAAGTCTGCACACAGTGGTACTTTACCTTAGGCCTAGGCTGATAACAAATTTTGCTCGACGATATATCCTATGTATTCATTTTCCACCGCTTGTCCCTCTCGGGTTGGTGGCGGTAGCTAGAGCCTATGCCAGCTGCATTTGAGTGGAAGTCGCCACCTCATCACAGTCGACAATATATTAACCCACAAATTATTGCCGATAAACGATACTACTGTCAACAGTATTTTCAGACCAAATTAACCACTGATAATAATAATGCAAGAATACTCTTCCAAATGCAATAAACGTGTATTACTTGTATATTTTAACATTGTAATTGGACTGTAAATGTTTCAATCTCTATGTGAAATAAACAAAATAAATATACATAATAAAATATATATAATAATACATCATAAAATATAATAGTTATATAGTGATAAAACAAAATTTACTTATATAGTCTCCGTAAAATGTAAAAATCACAACCAGAACCAACAGAATAGGTTCTGCCTATGTTAAGGATGGGACTGAGGACCCTCAAAAATACACAACCCAAGCAATAAATAAATTGGCTAAACAAAGAATTGACAATGTTGCATTTTAAGATTGAACATGGAGGCCTAGGTAGAGTTGTACATTACTTAACTTGACAATCAAGTTTGCACTTTTTGTTGAAAACGGTCCAGAGTAACAAAACAAACCCTACATAAGCAGATGTACTAAATATATATGTTAGGGGTGTAACAGTACACAAAAATTTAGTTTCGGTACGTACCTCGGTTTACAGGTCACGGTTCGGTTAATTTTTCGGTACAGTAAGAAAGCAACAAAATATACTTTTTTGGTTATTTATTTAACAAATTTGTAAACAATGGCGTAACATACATATACACACAGGGTCCATTGCCACGGTTAATGTGGTGAACACATATGAAATAAAAACTAAATAAGATAAGGCTCTAAAAAATCCTTTCTATATATAAAGTGCTTTTTTGATTGATTGAGACTTTTATTAGTAGATTGCACAGTACAGTACATATTTCCGTACAACTGACCACTAAATAGTAACACCCCGATAAGTTTTTCAACTTGTTTAAGTCGGGGTCCACATTAATCAACATTAAACTGCCTCCAGTTGTTGCTCAGATGAAATAAAATGACAAAACTTTTCTTCTACAAATAAAAAGTGCAACATTAAACAGTTTCAGGTCAACTCAGCCTCAGATTAATTTTTCTCCCCCCCACCCCCAGCCTGGCTAAATTGACAGAAAGAGGATATATGGGCTTATTGTTCTTCCACCATAAAAGTGGGTCAAAATCTAGTTTTAATGCAATACAGCAACCCCCCGCAACCCCGACCGGGACAAGTGGTAGAACATGGATGGATAGATGGTCTTAAATGTGCTGCTATAAAAACATTTGTTATTGCTTTAGCCCTGCCTGGCTGGCCGAGGAGAGGCTGCTTGAATGGTGTTTGCGCCACACTCCTCTTTCTCTTCCTTAAAGCGAGGTTGACTTGGGGTTGGTGCCGCTTCAAAGGGGTTAGCATGTTTGACGTGTTGGCAGAAGCATACGCTAGTGCTGCTGAACAATGTCGGCAAACCACTGTCCTCCATTGTTGTATCGCACCGCGAAGCCGAAATGTTCCCAAAGGGGAGATGTTAACGAGGCAGAGGGGTCTTCCAGCTCTGGCTTTTGCATGCTGTCCTAGGCCGGTTGCTGCTAGCCTGCCGCATGTTGTGCCTCGCTCTGCATTGTTTACACAACGTGCGGTAAGTTACCTAATATGTCCGTGTGGAAACTCGTTCGGTACACCTCTGAACCGAACCGAAACCCCCATACCGAAACAGTTCAATAGAAATACACGTATAGAGCGTAGGATTGAACCCTGGACTACTCGGGACATTCGTATTGTGATGCACTAACCCCTCTTCTTCCGTGCTGCCCTACGTTTTACAAAAAAACCCCCCCAAAAAAAAATCTCAAAGTACCTTGTACTAAAAGAAGCAACAATTGAAAATATGGCAAAATGATAACTATGTTAATACTAATCATTAAAATAAGATTTGTTTTAAATGCATCAATACCTTTGTTGAGCCTTTTTAAAGAAAATCATATCATCATAGCAAATTATGCAAATTACTTTGGACCACACCCTCACCACCACGTATCTTGCCAGTTTGGGGGAAACCCTGACTTTGTTAAGCATTTTTAACGTTTTCCTTATTTGTGTATTTTTATTCTAAAAGGTTGTTGTTAAGCGCTTGAAGATATTTTTGAAATATGTTTACATATAATGTCTTCCTTTGTTATTTATTTTCCTGGCTGCATGCTTTGATAGCTGCAGGGATAATATGATATAATATGAGAAAGGTGACATTTAAAAAAAAAAATTTAAACGTAATATATTTTTATCCTTATTTTCAATAGGTCATAAACAATTTTAATAGTTATTGATAGACTGATATAAAACAGTTATATCATGAAACAGATTTTAGCCATATTGCCCAGTCCTAGACTCAATCTGATATTGATATCGGATATCAGTCCAATATCAATCAAAGAGCATATCGGAATTCATGGGTATGGTGCATAAGTGTTGGCAATTCCTGTATGGGCGCTACTCTTCTGTTCGGCTTCGCTGCTTAATCCTTTCTCATTCTACACTTTAAACCAGGGGTGTCAAACTCAAATACAGAGTGGGCCAAAATTTTAAACTGAACTAAGCCGCGGGCCATGGTTGAACAAATTAACCTCTTTAATAGGGACCCAAACAAGTTTTGCATTGAATATTGAACAAGCAAGGCTTATATAATGTTATAGTGACATGCAAAATAGAGTTTCATATAAACAATAATAATAATTAAAAAATATCAATGGCATATCAAATTATATATTGTAGCGTCCCAGAGGTATTAGTGCTGCTAGGGGTTCTGAGTATTTCTTCTGTTGTGTTTATGTTGTGTTACGGTGCGGATGTTCTCCCGAAATGTGTTTGTCATTCTTGTTTGGTGTGGGTTCACGGTGTGGCACATATTTGTAAACGCGTTAAAGTTGTTTATTCATTCACTCTGAGTGTGACCTGATCAAGCATGCCTTGCATTAACTTATGTGTGTGTAAAATCTGCTTATATTGTGTGACTAGGATGGCACAATGTTTGTATGTAGGAAAAGCGGACGAGATGCAAGGTTGTAGAGAAGGCTAAAGGAAGTGCCATTAAAACAATATTGTTGTCCGGGTGGAAATCGGTAGAAATTTGGGAGAATGGTCCCCCGGGAGATTTTCGGGAGGGGCACTGAACTTTGGGAGTTTCGGTGGGGTTGGCAAGTACGAGGATTAGCGGTGTTAGAGCGGCATCGCCGCTGTATAATACCGGCAGGCCAGCTCTAATGTTTAATTTGATATTGCCTCAAGGGCCAAATGAAATTACACGGCGGGCCAAATTTGGCCCGCGGGCCAGAGTTTGACACCCGTGCTTTAAACTGAGGTAGCAGCCTCCCTACACACGAGGCATTCGGCGTGGAGGCAGACATTTAGTCAGACAAAAGGTGCAATGCAGTCCAGACAAACCTGATGCGCGTGTCTGAAGAGGACTGTGTCAATTAAAAAGCACGGGCAAGCAAAAAACTAAAAATGTTTTTTGGTGAACAAAATAGCAGATGACACTAAATCAATCTAACTTCTTCAAAAGGAAGAACATTTTGTGATGACGATATGTTTGCAAGGATGCAAATGATATATCTATTTTTCACACAACTCTGTCTCTGTTAGCTATCCAGCTAAAAGAGTTAACTATCTCACTTTAAAAATACTACCACATTATGCACATTGCCGTTAAAAGCAAAGTCTCCTTTGCAAATTGAGCTAGTCTTGGACATGTTAATGCATTTTTCTCTTCCTGTTGCTTGGTGACTACCGGTTGTGCTAGCACATACATCTCAGTTTCTATCCGGTGACCGATGACATCCTATTATTGACAAATAAATTCCTTGGCGACTAACACTTTTTGTGGACAAAATCAACAAATAGTTGGACCCCTAATAGTTACTTCTATTTTAAACAAGTTTTACAATATTTCACTGAAAAAATGAGGCCCAGCCTTGGGACTGGTGTCGAGTAGGTTTACTACATACTTTCAGATTTGACTGTGTCAGGGACACATAACGCATACCCAGCAACCAGGCCTGACAAGTCATCGATTGGTCGACCATTCAGATTATGAAGCTTAAACAGTGTTTTCCCCAGAAAATTTGTTAGTTAAGGTGGTGTCTCTCCGGCGGACAAAGGGGGTGGGTGTATGTAAGGATTGCTGTAACTCGGCCTGTCGCCATCACGTCTCCACCTCCTCGCTGCCACCTACAGACTTCGTTGCATGAAGAAGCTTGGAAATTTTGGTTGTGTGTTCTGGTCCATTTGCTGAATGGCGATATACGATTCATATCTCGATAACTTTTCTGTAAACTATAAACAAAACAGTCCGTTACCTGAGATACAAAGTATGTCATTATTATGACTTACCAGGTCAAAATAATGACTTACAAAGTCAAATTAATGACTTACTGTAAGTAAGCGTTTGCAATAAGCGTTTGGATAAAATAGTTAAAATTGGGGCCACATGCTGACATATGCTCATCTCATAATGCTTAATTTATTACAGCATTTGGGAAGCATGTAGCTGATTTTTGTTGTGTTAGTTATATTTTTATCAACATGTGATAGCAGGGACCCTGTCATTCAAAACTAGGCTGCTACATTACTAATAATTAATGTAACTATAGCTGAAAATATAGTACAACAGCAATAGGAGAGACTATTCATCCCTGAACACCATGGAGTTCATGTAGGCTTTATGATGCGATTACATTATTATCTAAACTATCAGAGACAGCATCAGGAAACGTCATTTTTTGCTGCTTCAACACAGAAAAAGGTCATGTGAAATAACTTAGTTGTTAACTGTAGCTGTAAGTCGATAATGCCCGTCTTTCTCTTAGACAGGGTTTTGCTGTCCCTAACACACACACACACACACACACACACACCGCAAAATGAGCTAACGTTACGCTAAAAGCTACTTAGCCTTCACCTCAAGGACTGCGAGCGAGCTGAGCTGCCGCTGGTTTCTAGAACGTCAACGGGCTCATAGTAATGTTACTAGTAGTTTACTGGTAATTATTCTTACCCGCTAAACACCTTTTTGCTCTCCAGACTGCAGGAGCACTGACTACATACGCTCTAAATACGCACTGCTGATTGGCTGTTTCATGCGCTCTGAATACACACTGCTGATTGGCTAATATTTGTATGGGTGGGACAATGCTGGGTGCTGCAGAGACGTACTGACAACTAAGAGAAGCAGCTTGTTATGACTTTAGCTTAGGCGAAAGCGCTGCAGAAAACCCTGGCTTAAACCTACTCAGAGGCTCTAATGTTGCCATTTGCTTTTAGATTCATCTTACGATATTGTCGGCATGTCCTAATTAACAAAAATTACTAATTAATTCAGAAATGTGTATTTATACTATAACAGTGCTGCCCATTAGGCCTTTACAAAACAACAAACAACAACAAATAACTTTTGTATATTTAAAACCAAGTACAAAACAAAGACAGTAAAAACATAGCAGCAATAAAAACAGTAAAAACTCCCAAGCTATCAAACTTCCTCAAAAAGAAACATTCATCCATTTTCTACTGCTTGTGCCTCTCGGGGTTGTAGGGGTGGCTGGAGATTATCACAGCTACACTCGGGCATAAGGCAGGGTACACCCTGGACAAGTTGCCACCTCATCGCAGCGCCAACACAGATAATCCTTCACACTCACATTCACACACTAGGGTCAATTTTGTGTTGCCTAAGGTTTGTGTGTGTGAATGGGATTTGTTATTGTGCATTTGCACTGCAGAGTGACACTGTTTTACACCTAAAATTCCTGACGACTAAAAAAAAAAAAAAAAAAAGTAGTTGAATTAATATAGACATTTAGCTGGCAGACTTTGGCCAAAGCGACAGTTATCTATTTTTCACACAATTTCGTCTCAGACTATTGTCGATATTTATAGGCAAATCGCATCCCTACTGGCAACATCATTGCACTTCCAAGGACATACTTAAAGTATTGCAAATTTAAAAAAAAACAATACATCACAATAGGATAATTAATAGCTCAAGTTCCCTTTTCTTATATTTTTAAAAAGTTAATTATTTTACAAATTATGAATTAATTCCTTGATTAACCATTCGGAAATTAATAACTTTGGTTCAAATGTGAAAAGGTACCCATCCCTGGTCACTATAATGCCGCTAAGAGACAAAGTTTGATGATTGTTTTGAATCAGTTTCAAAGAGCTTTCTTGATACAACCAAACAGTACAAAATTTTGAGAACATAACGTGTTTCGAACAGAGGAACTAGATTTTCATGAAAACTGACCAAACAATGGTATTTTCTTTATCATTACAATACATGTACAAACCCCTAAACCAGTGAAGTTGGCACGTTGTGAAAATCATAAATAAAAACAGAACACAATAATTTGCAAATCCTCTTCAACCTGTATTCAAATTAATAGACTGCAAATACAAGATACTTAAAGTTCGAACTGGAAAACTTTATTTTTTTACAAATATTAGCTCAGTTGAAATTTGATGCCTGCAACAAAAGCTGGCAGAAGTAGCAAAAAAGACTGCGAAAGTAGAGGAATGCTCATGAAAACACTTGGAACATCCCACAGGTGAACAGGCTAGTGCCATGATTGGGTATAAAAGCAGCTTCCAGGAAATGCTCAGTCAATCACAAACAAGGATGGGCCGAGGGTCACCACTTTGTGAACAAATTCGTGAGCAAATTTTCCAACAATTCACCATCTACAGTCCATAATATCTTCAAAAGGTTCAGAAAATCTGGAGAAACCACTGTGAGGCTGAAAACCATCATTAAATGCCCTTGACCTTAGATCCCTCAGTGGGTACTGCATCAAAAAGCCATATCAATGTGTAAAGGATATCACCACATGGGCTAAGAAACACATCAGAAAACCACTGTCAGTAACTTCAGTTAATTGCAACATTGGTAAGTGCAAGTTGAAACTCTACAATGGAAAGCGAAAGCCATTTATAAACAACACCCAGAAACGCTGCCGGCTTCGCTGAGCCCAAGCTCATCGAAGATGGACTGATGCAAAGTGGAAAAGTGTTCTGTGGTCTGAAGAGTCCACATTTCCAAATTGTTTTTGGAAACTGTGGACGTTGTGTTCTCCGGAACAATGAGGAAAGGAATTATGTGGATTGTTATAGACGCAAAGTTCAAAAGCAAACATCTCTGATGGAATCGGGGTGTATTAGTGCCAAAAGCATGGGTAACTTGCACATCTGTGAAGGCACCATTAATGCTGAAAGGTACATACAGGTTTTGGAGCAACAAATGTTGCCATCCAGGCAACGTTATCATGGACGCCCCTGCTTAATTCAGCAAGACAATGCCAAGCCACGTGTTACAACAGCATGGCTTCATAGTAAAAGAGTGCGGGTACTAGACTGGCCTGCGTGTAGTCCAGACCTGTCTCCCATTGAAAACGTGTGGTACATTACGAAGCCTAAAATACCACAATGGAGATGTATAACTTAAAGGCCTACTGAAATGAGATATTCTTATTCAAACGGGGATGGCAGGTCCATTCTATCTGTCATACTTGATCATTTTGCGATATTGCCATGTTTTTGCTGAAAGGATTTAGTAGAGAACATCGACGATAAAGTTCGCAACTTTTGGTCGGTAACAGAAAAGCCCTGCCTTTAGCGGAAGTCGCAGACTATGACGTCACCCGTTGATGGCTCCTCACATTGTTTTTAATGGGAGCCTCCAACAAAAAGAGCTATTCGGACCAAGAGAGCACGACAATTTCCCCATTAATTTGAGCTAGGATGAAAGATTCGTGTTTGATGATGTTGATTGAGACGAACTAGAAAAAAAAATAAAAAGATAAAAATCAAGTTAAAAAAAAAAAACGCGATTGCATTGGGAAGGATTCAGATGTTTTTAGACAAATTTTCTAGGATAATTCTGGGAAATCCCTTATCTTTCTATTGTGTTGCTAGTGTTTTAGTGAGTTTAAGAGTATCTGATAGTCGGAAGGGTGTATCCACGGGTGTCTTGAGGCCAGTGTCTGAGGGAAGTCGACGCCAGCTGTACAGACGGCACAAGCTCAGCTGATCTCCGGTAAGTGGCGACTTTTTACCACAATTTTCTCACCGAAAACTGCTGGTTGACAAGTGGTCGGGATCCATGTTTGCTTGACCGTTATGATCCATAGTAAAGTTACACCTCCGGGAATTTTAAACAATGAAGGCTAAAGCTTCCAAAACTCCATCTTTCTACTTTGACTTCTCCATTATTAATTTAACAAATTGCAAAAGATTCAGCAAAACAGATGTCCAAAATACTGTGTAATTATGTGGTTAAAGCAAACGACTTTTAGCTGTGTGTGTGCGCAGCGCTAATATTTCCAAACAGTCCGTGACGTCACGCGTACACGTCAGCATTTCGCGACGTTTTCAACAGGACACTTTGCGGGAAATTTATAATTGCAATTTAGTAAACTAAAAAGGCTGTATTGGCATGTGTTGCTATGTTAATATTTCATCATTGATATATAAACTATCAGACTGCGTGGTGGGTAATAGTGGGTTTCAGTAGGCCTTTAAGCTGTACATCAAGCAAAAATGGGAAATAATTTCACTTAAAAAGCTTCAAAAATTGGTCTTTTCAGTTTGCAAACGTTTACTGAGTGTTAAAAGGAAAGGCCATGGAACGGAGGTAAAAATGCCCCTGTGCCAACTTTGTTTGCAATGTGTTGCTGCCATTAAATTCTAACTTAATGATTTAAAAAAAAAAAAAAGTTACGCAGTTCGAACAATATCTTGTATTTGCAGTCTATTCAATTGAATATAAGTTGAAAAGGATTTGCATATCATTGTATCCTGTTTTTATTTCCGAATTACAGAACGTGCCAACTTCACTGGCTTTAAGGTTTGTATAATTATAGTTTTAATTGACCATAATTTAAGCTTTAGGACGTAATCACTCTTCACTACTACCGTGTTTGGGCGTACTTCAAAGCTCCTGGCATATTTGGTTGGAGTGAGTGCTCTGATATGTGCGCATTCTAGGCATGATTTCAAAAGGTGGGTCAGGATTTGCATACATTCATACATGGCCACAATGAATCATTGTATCCAATTACTCTGCACAGGTACAAAAACAATCCAATCCACGACACACCTTTTTTTGCATTAAAAAGACATGATTAATGCAACTGCTGTTCTTGCAAGTAATTATAACTGCCACTTAGTCTGGTTTATACTCTCCCGTCACGTAATTTGCTTGAGCAACCTCGTCTTGCCTCATCCCCCTGGGTACCGTCCCGCAAGCCTTGTGTGCACCACCCTTCCAGAAATCCTAGCTTTGCGTCGGTGGCAACTAGGTCCGCAGAGCTGTGATTGGTCAGCTTTTGATGAGGAAGGTCACCAAGCAACGGAGATTTTTGTATGAAATAAAGCAAAGAAGATTTAACATTTGCATGTAAACTGATAAGTGTAATTTATACATAGCCAAGGACAGCGGCGGTTGTTCTTTCCGGCAACACTGCCCCTTAGTGTTTTGGAAGACAATTACAAGTCTCGCGCCACCCAATTATAAATCAAACAAGGCGCCGTCAGTGGGAACGCAAACTGTGTAACGTGAGAGTATATTCCAACGACACCAAGCGTCTTTTTGCAATGTTTTGGCCATTTACTTGTCGGAATACCTCTGCAGACTTTATCTGTCCAGGTGAGATGCATGGTAAAATCTATAATAAACTTACAGGGAGCAAGAAAGCAGCAGACCACTCACTGATGTGAAAAAATAGGGACACAGAGTAGTGATCACAGCGCCACTATAAATATGGGGGTGCATTAGTGCACAAGGCACGGGTAATTTCAACATCATTAATGCTGAAAGTTACATACAGGTTTTGGAACATAAGCCGCCATCTAAGCGCTCTTTTTCATGGATGCCCCTGCGTATTTCAGCAAGACAATGCCAAGCCACATTCAGCATGTGTTACAACAGTGTGCCTTTGTTAAAAAAAATAAAAAAATAAAAAGAGTGCAGGTAGTTTCCTGGCCCGCCTGCAGTCCAGACCTGTCTCCATCGAAAATGTGTGGCACATTATGAAGCGTAAAATACGACAGCGGAGACCGCGGACTGTTGAAGGACTGAATCTCTACATAAAACAAGAATGGGAAAGAATTCCACTTTCAAAGCTTCAACAATTAGTTTCCTAAGTTCCCAAATGCTTGAGTGTTGTTAAAAGAAAAGGTGGTGTAACAGTGGTGAACATGCCCTTTCCCAACTAATTTGGCACGTGCTGCAGCCATGAAATTCTAAGTCTATTATTATTTGATAAACAAAATAAAGTTTATGAATTTGAACATCAAATATCTTGTCTGTGAAGTGCATTCAATTGAATATGGGTTGAAAAGGATTTGCAAATCATTGTATTCCGTTTGTATTTACATCTAACACAATTTCCCAACTCATATGGAAACGGGGTTTGTAGCATGTTAGCATGGAATACCTTGCAGTCATGCACTGACCAAATATGCCTGATTAGGACTCCAACAATAACAAAGCGCACCTTTCTACATTCAAGCAAAGTACAAAACGTTTGGTGGACAAAATGAGACAAGGAAGGAGTTGAAGATGTTACATGTAAACATACTGTTGCGTCACAGTCCACACTATGGTTAGTTCAAGAACAACCAAAATTAGTTGGACAAAATTATGTTATTCTAGTCAGTGAAGCATACACACACACACACACATTAAACATGGGCTTTCCAAAAATTGGGAAGGTTTTTGTCATGTTTGTCCTCAAACAAAAAACATAATGAAATAAAAACATTTTTCACCCAACTTTTTCCATTTTCAATCCTTTATTATAAAATGCTCCAGGCAGCCACTAGAGCAGCACTAAAAAGCTGCATATGGCTCAAGAGCTGCAGGCTGCTGACCACCGATTTAGTGGGTGCTGCTCTTGTAACAGTGCGCTATACAGTATAGTCCGAAAAATACAGAAAGTTAGATGATACATTATGTTTGCTGAGATGAATGCACGCAGCATATTACAGAACACAACTGTGGAACTATGAGCAACCCAAAAGACGTGTGACGAATCAATTGGAGTAACAATGAACTACAAATATACAATCAAGGCACTCCTTCCACACAATGAATCACAAAAACATTGGTTGAACATCATACAGAATAAGAACACCACATAATAGCATACAGAGAGTTGTATTTACCAAGAAAAGAGGCCACGAAGGAGCTGTTCGGAAAGATACAGTATGTCCACCAACCAAAGGAGTGGTGAAGATAACTTGCAGAGTCAAATAGGCGTATCATGTCTAGGAAAGGAGGTGAGGCTATGTGGCAAAATGTTTAAAAACTATTTAGCAGTGTAAACATGACTCTTCCTGGAAACTCTTTTGATATGAATGGACGGCGACACCAGCTGGTATAACCATCCCATGTGGTGTATTAGTAATATGATGTACAGCAGTGTTTTTCAATCACTGTGCCGCGAGATACATTCAGGTGTGCCTGAGATGATGTAATTTCACCTAATTGGGTTACAAATATTTTTTGCAAACCAGTAATTATAATACGCAAATATTGTGCTGTTCTTAAATGTTGGTGCTGCCTAGAGTGCAGCAGAGTAACCATGTTATACTCTTACATATCAGTAGGTGGCAGCAGGTAGCTAAATACTTTGTCGTTGTCGGGAACATGTACTGTTGTCGTGATCACAATATGCAGACGACAGCAGCAGACAGGTAAAAAGGAATCTAATGCTTAAACCAAAAGTAAACAAAAAGGAGAATGCTACTAAGAAAAGGCATTTAAACTTAAGGAAGGCTATGCAAAACAAACTAAAACTGAACTGGCTGCAAAGTAAATAAAAACAGAATGCTGGACGACAGCAAAAACTTACAGCTTGTGCAGCAGAGACGGCGGCCACAAAGCACATCCGTATATGACGATAAACAACGGAATAGAAACATCTTAAATAGTCGTGATTTATAAAACAAGTAAGTTCGAGGCATAGCGCTTAAAAAGGAAGACATGAAACTGCTACAGGAAAAGCCACCAAAATAGGGGCGCAAGACAAGAACACTACACACAAGAAAACAGCAAAAAACTCCAAATAAGTCACAGCGTGATCTGACAGGTCATGACAGTACACCTGCTTTGAGACATGAGACTTTTATGGTTTAAATTCATATACAACAATTGCAAGAACAACTTTTTACTGTCAATATCGGCTTACTGAGTTTCATTTGTTTTATGTTTTCTGCTGGTGGTGTGCCTCCACATTTTTTCAATGGAAAAAAAAAAAATGGGACTTGGCTAAAAAAAAATTTAAAAATACGGAGCCCCGAAAGAAACATGCAGGGGAAAAAATGTTTTGCGTGATCTCGCTAAAGGTTTTTTTTCCTACGTCAGTGAACCGGAAGTAAAACAGACACAGAGATGGTGAACCGGAAGTGAAACAGACAAAGCGATGGAGGTGCCTACCCATGATCCGTGGGAGAAGTTTATTGATTTCTATGTTAAAACTCCGAATCATCCTCCGTGGTTGCAACGGACATATGGTCACACAACACAGCACAGATGATGGGTAGGGATCCCGCATGCTCCCGCGCCTCCATCGCTGTCTTTTTCAGTTCCGGTTCACCATCGCTGTGTCTGTTTAAATTTCGGTTAACTGAGATAGGAAACAAACTTTTTTTGAGATCTTGCATAACTTTTTTATATTGAAAGATCTCGCCAAAATGTATCGCGCTATCTCACAAAAAAGTAATGTGCGATCTCGCAATAAAGTACCGTGAGAGCTCGCAAAAAAGTATCGCGAGAGCTCGCGAAAAATTATCCCGAGAGCTCGCGAAAAATTATCCCAAGAGCTCGCCAAAAAGTATCGCAAGAGCTCGCCAAAAAGTAATCGACAGATCGTGCCAAAAAGTACAGAGATCTCGCCAAAAAGTATTGCGAGATCTCAGAAGAAACTATCACGAGATCTCGCAAAAAATTAACGTGTGATCTCGCAAAAAATTATCGCGAGATCTCGCAAAACATTTTTTTCCCCTCCATGTCCCTTCCTAATTCTGAACACATCAAATCACGAAAACGCCATACCGCATTTCACGGTGTACAAATTGTAGTGTTAATAAAAATGAGTGTAAATGTTTGCAGAGTCAAACTTTGAATCTCGTTTACAACATTCTATTCATAGCCAACCGTAAGAAATGGGAGTTTCCCTTCCCCACTGGTGTAGGGTTAGACCATGCCAAACCCCAAATCCCACCCGCGTGATTATTGTAAGTCGTCAGCACCACTGTACTAAACTAATTGACCATATCATTATCTGCATTGCTTCGCCACGTCTTTTAAGCAAAATGCAAACATTTGCTAACTATACCAGCCAGCTTAGCCTGCATTTTTTTTTTCTTAGCCAAAACCCCCGACTTTCTCACGGACCTCGCCTATATAAAAACTCAAACTTGCACAACCTTGACATATAGTTTCCTTAGAGTGTACACACACTTTACCAGCTTATCCACGTTTTAAGCAACGTCGTCAAACAAAGGCACTTGGAGTAAAAGATCGGCTGTCATTTTGAAGTAGCTATGATGCTATATGCTAAACATCCCATGTAAACCAACGCGGATGGTTAACGCTAGCATGGCGAGTGCCACCTATTACTGAAAGTAAGACGAACACACACCGGCGTGACTGTGCGTCCACGCCACAATAATACAAATAAAAAAATTAAAAAACATCTGACTCATCACTGTGTCTGTCTTACTTCCAGTTCACTGACATAGGAAAAAAAAACCTTTTGATAGATCTCACAAAAAAAGTACAGCGAGATCTCGCAAACAATACCGCGAGATCTCGCAAAAAGTGTCGCGATATTTCGCAAAAAAAGTGTCGCGTGATTTCGCAGAAAAAGTGTCGCGTGATCTCGCAGAAAAAGTGTCGCGTGATCTCGCAGAAAAAGTGTCGCGTGATCTCGCGGAAAAAGTGTCGCGTGATCTCGCGGAAAAAGTGTCGCGTGATCTCGCGGAAAAAGTGTCGCGTGATCTCGCGGAAAAAGTGTCGCGTGATCTCGCGGAAAAAGTGTCGCGTGATCTCGCGGAAAAAGTGTCGCGTGATCTCGCGGAAAAAGTGTCGCGTGATCTCGCGGAAAAAGTGTCGCGAGATCTCGCGGAAAAAGTGTCGCGAGATCTCGCAGAAAAAGTATCGCGAGATCTCGCAGAAAAAGAGTCGCGAGATCTCGCAGAAAAAGAGTCGCGTGATTTCGCAGAAAAAGAGTCGCGTGATTTCGCAGAAAAAGAGTCGCGTGATTACGCAGAAAAAGTATCGCGAGATCTCGCAGAAAAAGTATCGCGAGATCTCGCAGAAAAAGTATCGTGAGATCTCGCAGAAAAACTATCGCGAGATCTCGCAGAAAAAGTGTCGCGTGATTTCGCAGAAAAAGAGTCGCGTGATTTCGCAGAAAAAGAGTCGCGTGATTACGCAGAAAAAGTGTCGCGAGATCTGGCAAAAAGTATCGCGAGATCTGGCAAAAAGTATCGCGAGATCTGGCAAAAAGTATCGCGAGATCTGGCAAAAAGTATCGCGAGATCTGGCAAAAAGTATCGCGAGATCTGGCAAAAAGTATCGCGAGATCTGGCAAAAAGTATCGCGAGATCTGGCAAAAAGTGTCGCAAGATCTCGCAAAAAGTGTCGCGAGATCTCGCAAAAAGTGTCGCGAGATCTCGCAAAAAGTGTCGCGAGATCTCGCAAAAAGTGTCACGAAACTTCGCAAAATAGCACCGCGAGATTTCGCAAAAGTATCACGGGGTGTCCCTTTAGTACTGATGTACAGTACTTGTATCAATTACGTTTTGGACTGTTGTCTTCCTTCCAAATTCTGAACACATCAATTTACGAAAATGCCATGTCGCATTTTACAGATTGTAGAGTTAATAAAAAGGAGTGTAAAAGTTTGCAGAGTCAAACTTTTAATCTCGTTCACAACATTCTATTCATAGCCAACTGTAGGAAATCGGAGTCTCCCTTCCCCACTGGTGCAGGGTTAGACCATGCCAAACCCCAAATCCCGCCCGCGTGATTATTGTAAGTCGTCAGCACCACTGTACTAAATTAATTGACCATATCATTATCTGCATTGCTTTTCCGGGTTTTTAAGCAAACAAGAACATTTGCTAACTATACTAGCTAGAAGTAGATTAGCCTGCAGTTTTTTTTTCTTAGCCAAAACGCCCGACTTTCTCACGGACCTCGCCTATACAAAAACTCAACGTGCACAACGTTGACATCGAGTTCTCCCCACGCTTTACCAGCTATTCCACGTTTTAAGCAACGTCGTCGAACAAAGGCACTTGGAGTAAAAAGATCGGCTGTCATTTTGAAGTAGCTATGATACTACATGCTAACCATCCCATGTAAACTAACGCGGGTGGCTAACGTTAGCATGCGCTAGCCCGCTAGCATGGCGAGTGCCACTTATTACTGAAAGTAAGACGAACACACACCGGCGTGACCGTGCGTCCACGCCACAATAATCACTGTGTCTGTCTTACCTCCAGTTCACTGACATGAAAAAAACCCTTTTGAGAGATCTCGCGGTACTTTTTTGCGAAAGCTCGCATGACTTTTTTTGAGATTTCGTAAAAAAAATACCGCGAGATTGCGCAAAAAAAGTGTTACGTGATTTAGTAAAAAAAGGGTCGCGTGATTTAGCAAAAAAAGTGTCGCGAGATTTCGCAAAATAGTACCGCAAGATTTCGCAAAAAAGTACCGCGAGATTTCGCAAAAAAGTACCGCGAAATTTCGCAAAAAAGGTTTGTGAGATTTCGCAAAAAAGTATCACGTGACTTCGCAAAAAAGTGTCGCGTGATTTCGTGAAAAAAGTGTCGCGTGATCTCGCAAAAAAGTACCGCAAAATCTCGCAAAATGTATCGTGAGATCTCGCAAAAAGTGTCGTGTGATGTCGCAAAAAATCTTTGTGAGATTTCGCAAAAAAGTATCGCGTGATTTCGCAAAAAACGTGTCCCGTGATTTCGCCAAAAAGTACCGCAAGATTTCGTACAAAAGTACCGCAAAATCTTGCAAAAAGTATCACGGAATTTCGCAAAAAGTGTGGCGTGATTTCGCAAAAAAAGTGTTGCGTGATTTTGCAAAAAAATATCACGCGATCTCTCAAAATCGCACAGAAAGTATCGCAAGATTTCGCAAAAAAACAGCGAGATTCCGCAAAAAGTATCGCAAGATCTCGCCAAAAAGTATCGTGAGATTCCGCAAAAAAGTACCGCGACATCTCGCCAAAAAGTATCGTGAGATATCCCTTCAGGGGCTCCGTATAAAAACACTGATGTACAGTACTTTTATCAAATCTGTTCTGGACTCTTGTCTTCCTTCCAAATTCTGAACACATCAATTTACGAAAATGCCATGTCGCATTTACCAGATTGTAGAGTTAATAAAAAGGAGTGTAAAAGTTTACAGAGTCAAACTTTTAATCTCGTTCACAACATTCTATTCATAGCCAACTGTAAGAAATGGGAGTCTCCCTTCCCCACTGGTGCAGGGTTAGACCATGCCAAACCCCAAATCCCACCCGCGTGATTATTGTAAGTCGTCTGCGCCACTGTACTAAATTAATTGACCATATCATTATCTGCATTGCTTCTCCATGTCTTTTAAGCAAAATGCAAACATTTGCTAACTACACTAGCTAGAAGTAGATTAGCCTGCAGTTTTTTTTTCTTAGCCAAAACGCCCGACTTTCTCACGGACCTCGCCTAAATAAAAACTCAACGTGCACAACCTTGAGATCGAGTTCTCCCCACGCTTTACCAGCTTCTCCACGTTTTAAGCAACGTCGTCGAACAAAGGCACTTTGGAGTAAAAAGATCGGCTGTCATTTTGAAGTAGCTATGATGCTACATGCTAACCATCCCATGTAAACCAATGCGGGTGGCTAACGTTAGCATGCGCTAGCCCGCTAGCATGGCGAGTGCCACCTATTACTGAAAGTAAAACGAACACACACCGGCGTGACCGTGCGTCCACGCCACAATAATACAAATAAAAAAACACCCGACTCATCACTGTCTGTCTTACTTCCAGTTCACTGACATATGAAAAAAAACCTTTTGAGAGACCTCGCAGTACTTTTTTACGAGCTCTCGCATAACTTTTGAGATTTCATAAAAAAAATACCTCCAGATTGCGCAAAAAAGTATCGCAAGATTTCGCAAAAAAAGTGTCACGTGATTTAGTAAAAAAGTACCGCGAGATTTCGCAAAAAAGTATCACGTGATTTCGCCAAAAAAGTGACGCGTGATATCGCAAAAAAGCACTGCGAGATTTCGCAAAAAAGTAAAGCGAGGTCTCGCAAAAAAGTACCGCGAGATTTCGCAAAAAAGTACCATGAGATTTTGCAAAAAAGGTTTGTGAGATTTCGCAAAAAAGTATCACGTGATTTCGCCAAAAAAGTGATGCGTGATCTTGCAAAAAAGCACTGCGAGAATTCGCAAATAAGTAAAGCGAGGTCTCGCAAAAAAATAGCGAGATCTCGCAAAAAGTATTGTGAGATCTCGCAAAAAGTGTCGTGTGATGTCGCAAAAAATGTTTGTGAGATTTCGTAAAAAACGTGTCGCGTGATTTCGCCAAAAAGTACCGCAAGATTTCGTAAAAAGTATCACGAAATTTGGCAAAAAGTGTCGTGTGATTTCGCAAAAAAAGTGTCGCGTGATTTCGCAAAAAATATCACGAGATCTTGCAAAATCTCGCAGAAAGATTTCGCAAAAAGTATCGCAAGATTTCGCAAGAAGTATCGCTAAATCTCCCAAAAAAGTACAGCGAGATTTCGCAAAAAAGTATAGCGAGATTCCGCAAAAAGTACCTCGAGATCTCCCCAAAAAGTATCGCAAGATATCCCTTCAGGGGCTTCGTATAAAAACACTGATGTACAGTACTTGTATCAAATATGTTCTGGACTCTTGTCTTCCTTCCAAATTCTGAACACATCAATTTACGAAAATGCCATGTCGCATTTTACAGATTGTAGAGTTAATAAAAAGGAGTGTAAAAGTTTACGGAGTCAAACTTTTAATCTCGTTTACAACATTCTATTCATAGCCAACTGTAAGAAATGGGAGTCTCCCTTCCCCACTGGTGCAGGGTTAGACCATGCCAAACCCCAAATCCCACCCGCGTGATTATTGTAAGTCGTCAGCACCACTGTACTAAATTAATTGACCATTTCATTATCTGCATTGCTTCTCCACATCTTTTAAGAAAAATGCAAACATTTGCTAACTACACTAGCTAGAAGTAGATTAGCCTGCAGTTTTTTTTCTTAGCCAAAACGCCCGACTTTCTCACGGACCTCGCCTATATAAAAACTCAACGTGCACAACGTTGACATCGAGTTCTCCCCACGCTTTACCAGCTTCTCCACGTTTTAAGCAACGTCGTCGAACAAAAGCACTTGGGAGTAAAAGATCGGCTGTCATTTTGAAGTAGCTATGATGCTACATGCTAACCATCCCATGTAAACCAACGCGGGTGGCTAACGTTAGCATGCGCTAGCCCGCTAGCATGGCGAGTGCCACCTATTACTGAAAGTAAGACGAACACACACCGGCGTGACCGTGCGTCCACGCCACAATAATACAAATAAAAAAAACACCCGACTCATCACTGTGTCTGTCTTACCTCCAGTTCACTGACATATGAAAAAAAAACCTTTTGAGAGATCTCGCAGTACTTTTTTGCGAAAGCTCGCATAACTTTTTTTGAGATTTCGTAAAAAAAATACAGCGAGATTGCGCAAAAAAAGTGTTACGTGATTTAGTAAAAAAAGGGTCGCGTGATTTAGCAAAAAAAGTGTCGCGAGATTTTGCAAAAAAGTACTGCGAGATTTCGCAAAATAGTACCGCAAGATTTCGCAAAAAAGTACAGCGAGATTTCGCAAAAAAGCACAGCGAAATTTCGCAAAAAAAGTACTGTGAGATTTTGCAAAAAAAGTTCATAAGTTTTCGCAAAAAAGGTTTGTGAGATTTCGCAAAAAAGTATCACGTGACTTCGCAAAAAAGTATCGCGTGATTTCGTGAAAAAAGTGTCGCGTGATTTCGTGAAAAAAGTGTCGCGTGATCTCGCAAAAAAGTATCACGTGACTTCGCAAAAAAGTGTCGCGTGATTTCGTGAAAAAAGTGTCGCGTGATCTCGCCAAAAAGTACCGCGAAATCTCGCAAAATGTATCGTGAGATCTCGCAAAAAGTGTCGTGTGATGTCGCAAAAAATCTTTGTGAGATTTCGCAAAAAAGTATCGCGTGATTTCACAAAAAATGTGTCGCGTGATCTCGCCAAAAAGTACCGCAAGATTTCGTACAAAAGTACCGCAAAATCTTGCAAAAAGTATCACGAAATTTCGCAAAAAGTGTGGCGTGATTTCGCAAAAAAAGTGTTGCGTGATTTTGCAAAAAATATCACGCGATCTCTTAAAATCGCACAGAAAGTATCGCAAGATTTCGCAAAAAGTATCGCGAGATCTCGCAAAAAGTATTGCTAGATCTCGCAAAAAAGTACCGTGAGATTTCGCAAAAAAATAGCGAGATTCCGCAAAAAGTATCGCGAGATCTCGCCAAAAAGTATCGTGAGATTCCGCAAAAAAGTACCGCGACATCTCGCCAAAAAGTATCCTGAGATATCCCTTCAGGGGCTCCGTATGAAAACACTGATGTACAGTACTTGTATCAAATCTGTTCTGGACTCTTGTCTTCCTTCCAAATTCTGAACACATCAATTTACGAAAATGCCATGTCGCATTTTACAGATTGTAGAGTTAATAAAAAGGAGTGTAAAAGTTTACAGAGTCAAACTTTTAATCTCGTTTACAACATTCTATTCATAGCCAACTGTAAGAAATGGGAGTCTCCCTTCCCCACTGGTGCAGGGTTAGACCATGCCAAACCCCAAATCCCACCCGCGTGATTATTGTAAGTCGTCAGCACCACTGTACTAAATTAATTGACCATATCATTATCTGCATTGCTTCTCCACATATTTTAAGCAAAATGCAAACATTTGCTAACTACACTAGCTAGAAGTAGGTTAGCCTGCAGTTTTTTTTCTTAGCCAAAACGCCCGACTTTCTCACGGACCTGGCCTAAATAAAAACTCAACGTGCACAACCTTGACATCGAGTTCTCCCCACGCTTTACCAGCTTCTCCACGTTTTAAGCAACGTCGTCGAACAAAGGCACTTGGAGTAAAAAGATCGGCTGTCATTTTGAAGTAGCTATGATGCTACATGCTAACCATCCCATGTAAACCAACGCGGGTGGCTAACGTTAGCATGCGCTAGCCAGCTAGCATGGCGAGTGCCACCTATTACTGAAAGTAAAGTCCACGCCACAATAATACAAATAAAAAAACACCCGACTCATCACTGTCTGTCTTACTTCCAGTTCACTGACATATGAAAAAAAACCTTTTGAGAGATCTCGCAGTACTTTTTTGCGAGCTCTCGCATAACTTTTGAGATTTCATAAAAAAATACCTCCAGATTGCTCAAAAAAGTATCGCAAGATTTCGCAAAAAAAGTGTTACGTGATTTAGTAAAAAAAGTGTCGCGTGATCTCGCAAAAAAGGTGTCGCGAGATTTCGCAAAAAAGTACTGCGAAATTTCGCAAAATAGTACCGCAAGATTTCGCAAAAAAGTACCGCGAGATTTCGCAAAAAAGTAGCACGAGATTTCGCAAAAAAGGTTCGTGAGATTTCGCAAAAAAGCATCACGTGATTTCGCCAAAAAAGTGATGCGTGATCTCGCAAAAAAGCACTGCGAGATTTCGCAAAAAAGTAAAGCGAGGTCTCGCAAAAAAATCGCGAGATCTCGCAAAAAGTATTGTGAGATCTCGCAAAAAGTGTCGTGTGATGTCGCAAAAAATGTTTGAGATTTCGCAAAAAATATCGAGTGATTTCGCAAAAAACGTGTCGCGTGATTTCGCCAAAAAGTACCGGAAAATTTTGTAAAAAAGTACCGCAAAGTCTTGCAAAAAGTATCATGAAATTTCGCAAAAAGTGTCGCGTGATTTCGCAAAAAATATCACGAGATCTTGCAAAATCTCGCAGAAAGTATCGCAAGATTTCGCAAAAAGTATCGCAAGATCTCGCAAAAAGTATCGCTAGATCTCGCAAAAAAGTACCGCGAGATATCGCAAAAAAGTATAGCGAGATTCCGCAAAAAGTATCGCGAGATCTCGCCAAAAAGTATCGTGAGATATCCCTTCAGGGGCTCCGTATAAAAACACTGATGTACAGTACTTGTATCAAATCTGTTCTGGACTCTTGTCTTCCTTCCAAATTCTGAACACATCAATTTACGAAAATGCCATGTCGCATTTTACAGATTGTAGAGTTAATAAAAAGGAGTGTAAAAGTTTACAGAGTCGAACTTTTAATCTCGTTTACAACATTCTATTCATAGCCAACTGTAAGAAATGGGAGTCTCCCTTCCCCACTGGTGCAGGGTTAGACCATGCCAAACCCCAAATCCCACCCGCGTGATTATTGTAAGTCGTCAGCACCACTGTACTAAATTAATTGACCATATCATTATCTGCATTGCTTCTCCACATATTTTAAGCAAAATGCAAACATTTGCTAACTACACTAGCTAGAAGTAGGTTAGCCTGCAGTTTTTTTTCTTAGCCAAAACGCCCGACTTTCTCACGGACCTCGCCTATATAAAAACTCAACGTGCACAACCTTGACATCGAGTTCTCCCCACGCTTTACCAGCTTCTCCACGTTTTAAGCAACGTCGTCGAACAAAGGCACTTGGAGTAAAAAGATCGGCTGTCATTTTGAAGTAGCTATGATGCTACATGCTAACCATCCCATGTAAACCAACGCGGGTGGCTAACGTTAGCATGCGCTAGCCCGCTAGCATGGCGAGTGCCACCTATTACTGAAAGTAAAGTCCACGCCACAATAATACAAATAAAAAAACACCCGACTCATCACTGTCTGTCTTACTTCCAGTTCACTGACATATGAAAAAAAACCTTTTGAGAGATCTCGCAGTACTTTTTTGCGAGCTCTCGCATAACTTTTGAGATTTCATAAAAAAATACCTCCAGATTGCTCAAAAAAGTATCGCAAGATTTCGCAAAAAAAGTGTTACGTGATTTAGTAAAAAAAGTGTCGCGTGATCTCGCAAAAAAGGTGTCGCGAGATTTCGCAAAAAAGTACTGCGAAATTTCGCAAAATAGTACCGCAAGATTTCGCAAAAAAGTACCGCGAGATTTCGCAAAAAAGTAGCACGAGATTTCGCAAAAAAGTACCACGAGATTTCGCAAAAAAGGTTAGTTTGATTTTGCAAAAAAGTATCACGTGATTTCGCCAAAAAAGTGACGCGTGATCTCGCAAAAAAGCACTGCGAGATTTCGCAAAAAAGTAAAGCGAGGTCTCGCAAACAAATTGAGAGATCTCGCAAAAAGTCTTGTAAGATCTCGCAAAAAGTGTCGTGTGATGTCGCAAAAAATGTTTGTGAGATTTCGCAAAAAATATCGCGTGATTTCGCAAAAAACGTGTCGCGTGATTTCGCCAAAAAGTACCGCAAGATTTCGTAAAAAAGTACCGCAAAATCTTGCAAAAAGTATCACGAAATTTCGCAAAAAGTGTCGCGTGATTTCGCAAAAAAGTGTCGCGTGATTTCGCAAAAAATATCACGAGATCTTGCAAAACCTCGCAGAAAGTATCGCAAGATTTCGCAAAAAGTATCGCGAGATCTCGCAAAAAAGTACCGCGAGATATCGCAAAAAAGTATAGCGAGATTCCGCAAAAAGTATCGCAAGATCTCGCCAAAAAGTACCGTGAGATTCCGCAAAAAAGTAAATCGAGATCTTGCCAAAAAATATTGCGAGATATCCCTTCAGGGGCTCCGTATAAAAACACTGATGTACAGTACTTGTATCAAATCTGTTCTGGACTCTTGTCTTCCTTCCAAATTCTGAACACATCAATTTACGAAAATACCATGTCGCATTTTACAGATTGTAGAGTTAATAAAAAGGAGTGTAAAAGTTTACAGAGTCAAACTTTTAATCTCGTTCACAACATTCTATTCATAGCCAACTGTAAGAAATGGGAGTCTCCCTTCCCCACTGGTGCAGGGTTAGACCATGCCAAACCCCAAATCCCACCCGCGTGATTATTGTAAGTCGTCAGCACCACTGTACTAAATTAATTGACCATATCATTATCTGCATTGCTTCTCCACATATTTTAAGCAAAATGCAAACATTTGCTAACTACACTAGCTAGAAGTAGGTTAGCCTGCAGTTTTTTTTCTTAGCCAAAACGCCCGACTTTCTCACTGACCTCGCCGAAATAAAAACTCAACGTGCACAACCTTGACATCGAGTTCTCCCCACGCTTTACCAGCTTCTCCACGTTTTAAGCAACGTCGTCGAACAAAGGCACTTGGAGTAAAAAGATCGGCTGTCATTTTGAAGTAGCTATGATGCTACATGCTAACCATCCCATGTAAACCAACGCGGGTGGCTAACGTTAGCATGCGCTAGCCCGCTAGCATGGCGAGTGCCACCTATTACTGAAAGTAAAGTCCACGCCACAATAATACAAATAAAAAAACACCCGACTCATCACTGTCTGTCTTACTTCCAGTTCACTGACATATGAAAAAAAACCTTTTGAGAGATCTCGCAGTACTTTTTTGCGAGCTCTCGCATAACTTTTGAGATTTCATAAAAAAATACCTCCAGATTGCTCAAAAAAGTATCGCAAGATTTCGCAAAAAAAGTGTTACGTGATTTAGTAAAAAAAGTGTCGCGTGATCTCGCAAAAAAGGTGTCGCGAGATTTCGCAAAAAAGTACTGCGAAATTTCGCAAAATAGTACCGCAAGATTTCGCAAAAAAGTACCGCGAGATTTCGCAAAAAAGTAGCACGAGATTTCGCAAAAAAGGTTCGTGAGATTTCGCAAAAAAGCATCACGTGATTTCGCCAAAAAAGTGATGCGTGATCTCGCAAAAAAGCACTGCGAGATTTCGCAAAAAAGTAAAGCGAGGTCTCGCAAAACAATCGCGAGATCTCGCAAAAAGTATTGTGAGATCTCGCAAAAAGTGTCGTGTGATGTCGCAAAAAATGTTTGAGATTTCGCAAAAAATATCGAGTGATTTCGCAAAAAACGTGTCGCGTGATTTCGCCAAAAAGTACCGGAAAATTTTGTAAAAAAGTACCGCAAAGTCTTGCAAAAAGTATCATGAAATTTCGCAAAAAGTGTCGCGTGATTTCGCAAAAAATATCACGAGATCTTGCAAAATCTCGCAGAAAGTATCGCAAGATTTCGCAAAAAGTATCGCAAGATCTCACAAAAAGTATCGCTAGATCTCGCAAAAAAGTACCGCGAGATATCGCAAAAAAGTATAGCGAGATTCCGCAAAAAGTATTGCGAGATCTCGCCAAAAAGTATCGTGAGATTCCGCAAAAAAGTACCGCGACATCTCGCCAAAAAGTATCGTGAGATATCCCTTCAGGGGCTCCGTATAAAAACACTGATGTACAGTACTTGTATCAAATCTGTTCTGGACTCTTGTCTTCCTTCCAAATTCTGAACACATCAATTTACGAAAATGCCATGTCGCATTTTACAGATTGTAGAGTTAATAAAAAGGAGTGTAAAAGTTTACAGAGTCAAACTTTTAATCTCGTTTACAACATTCTATTCATAGCCAACTGTAAGAAATGGGAGTCTCCCTTCCCCACTGGTGCAGGGTTAGACCATGCCAAACCCCAAATCCCACCCGCGTGATTATTGTAAGTCGTCAGCACCACTGTACTAAATTAATTGACCATTTCATTATCTGCATTGCTTCTCCACGTCTTTTAAGCAAAATGCAAACATTTGCTAACTACACTAGCTAGAAGTAGATTAGCCTGCAGTTTTTTTTCTTAGCCAAAACGCCCGACTTTCTCACGGACCTCGCCTAGATAAAAACTCAACGTGCACAACCTTGACATCGAGTTCTCCCCACGCTTTACCAGCTTCTCCACGTTTTAAGCAACGTCGTCGAACAAAAGCACTTGGGAGTAAAAAGATCGGCTGTCATTTTGAAGTAGCTATGATGCTACATGCTAACCATCCCATGTAAACCAACGCGGGTGGCTAACGTTAGCATGCGCTAGCATGGCGAGTGCCACTTATTACTGAAAGTAAGACGAACACACACCGGCGTGACCGTGCGTCCACGCCACAATAATACAAATAAAAAAAACACCCGACTCATCACTGTGTCTGTCTTACCTCCAGTTCACTGACATATGAAAAAAAACCTTTTGAGAGATCTCGCAGTACTTTTTTGCGAAAGCTCGCATAACTTTTTTTGAGATTTCGTAAAAAAAAAATACCGCGAGATTGCGCAAAAAAAGTGTTACGTGATTTAGAAAAAAAAGTGTCGCGTGATTTAGCAAAAAAAGTGTCGCGAGATTTTGCAAAAAAGTACTGCGAGATTTCGCAAAATAGTACCGCAAGATTTCGCAAAAAAGTACAGCGAGATTTCGCAAAAAAGTACAGCGAAATTTCGCAAAAAAAGTACTGCGAGATTTCGCAAAAAAAGTTCGTAAGTTTTCGCAAAAAAGTATCACGTGACTTCGCAAAAAAGTGTCGCGTGATTTCGTGAAAAAAGTGTCGCGTGATCTCGCAAAAAAGTATCACGTGACTTCGCAAAAAAGTGTCGCGTGATTTTGTGAAAAAAGTGTCGCGTGATGTCGCAAAAAAGTACCGCGAAATCTCGCAAAATCTCGCAAAATGTATCGTGAGATCTCGCAAAAAGTATCGCGTGATTTCACAAAAAACGTGTCGCGTGATTTCGCCAAAAAGTACCGCAAGATTTCGTACAAAAGTACCGCAAAATCTTGCAAAAAGTATCACGAAATTTCGCAAAAAGTGTGGCGTGATTTCGCAAAAAAAGTGTTGCGTGATTTTGCAAAAAATATCACGCGATCTCTTAAAATCGCACAGAAAGTATCGCAAGATTTCGCAAAAAGTATCACGAGATCTCGCAAAAAGTATCGCTAGATCTCGCAAAATAGTACCGTGAGATTTCGCAAAAAAAAAGCGAGATTACGCAAAAAGTATCGCGAGATCTCGCCAAAAAGTATCGTGAGATATCCCTTCAGGGGCTCCGTATAAAAACACTGATGTACAGTACTTGTATCAAATCTGTTCTGGACTCTAGTCTTCCTTCCAAATTCTGAACACATCAATTTACAAAAATGCCATGTCGCATTTTACAGATTGTAGAGTTAATAAAAAGGAGTGTAAAAGTTTACAGAGTCTAACTTTTAATCTCGTTTACAACATTCTATTCATAGCCAACTGTAAGAAATGGGAGTCTCCCTTCCCCACTGGTGCAGGGTTAGACCATGCCAAACCCCAAATCCCACCCGCGTGATTATTGTAAGTCGTCAGCACCACTGTACTAAATTAATTGACCATATCATTATCTGCATTGCTTCTCCACGTCTTTTCAGCAAAATGCAAACATTTGCTAACTACACTAGCTAGAAGTAGATTAGCCTGCAGTTTTTTTTCTTAGCCAAAACGCCCGACTTTCTCACGGACCTCGCCTATATAAAAACTCAACGTGCACAACCTTGACATCGAGTTCTCCCCACGCTTTACCAGCTTCTCCACGTTTTAAGCAACGTCGTCGAACAAAGGCACTTGGAGTAAAAAGATCGGCTGTCATTTTGAAGTAGCTATGATGCTACATGCTAACCATCCCATGTAAACCAACGCGGGTGGCTAACGTTAGCATGCGCTAGCCCGCTAGCATGGCGAGTCCCACCTATTACTGAAAGTAAGACGAACACACACCGGCGTGACCGTGCGTCCACGCCACAATAATACAAATAATGGAAAAAAAAACACCCGACTCACCGTGCTGCAGATTATAACACTAAACGTTCTCCATATTCCCCTTTGCGGTTCGCTAACAGCCAGGCCTCCCCCCCTCGCTCCAGTCCAGATGTGTCAGACAGTTGCTGCTGCAATTTTTTTTTTTTTTTTTGCATCAACAGGAAGTGTTCTTTTGGCTCTTTGCATTCATTCTATCCGCCAGTTTCGCAGCGGCAGCCCCTCCCTTGCTCATGCGAGCACAACGTATAGAGAGACACGATGTTCCCGAACACACACACGCCGTGCAAAGTCATATACGCACCATGATAAACGGAGGCGAGCCGGGATCCGGTAAAGTGGCCAGGCGGGTGCTCATGTCTCCTCGTTTGCTAGTTCTGCAGCCGTGGCGTGCAGTCTATATATTTATATATAAATATGCATGCGTGGGTAATGCAGTCTGCTGACATTCCAACACCTCAGACCCAGCCCAGACTGTTTCACACGTGTGCAACATCAACACTTATTTATTGGCAATTTTTTTTTTTTTTTTTTTTTAACTTAACCTTGTATTTATTTATTAGTCCACCTTCAGTAACTATGCACTAAACTACACATTAAATGCATTTGCTTAGCACGTTATTATTATCATATGACAACCAAACAGTGGATTAGTATTTTCATTTATTTATATAACATGTTATTTTTTGTATCATCGTTAAAATACGTACATTCACTTCTGCACATGGACCACAGAGTGGCGCCAGAGACTAAACTATAAGTAACTTCTACTGTTATCCAGGGGTTAGTGCATCCATCCATCCATTTCTTACCGCTTATTCCCTTTCGGGGTCGCGGGGGGCGCTGGCGCCTATCTCAGCTACAATCGGGCGGAAGGCAGGGTACACCCTGGACAAGTCGCCACCTCATCGCAGGGCCAACACAGATAGACAGACAACATTCACACTCACATTCACACACTAGGGCCAATTTAGTGTTGCCAATCAACGTATCCCCAGGTGCATGTTTTTGGAAGTGGGAGGAAGCCGGAGTACCAGGAGGGAACCCACGCATTCACGGGGAGAACATGCAAACTCCACACAGAAAAATCCCGAGCCTGGATTAGAACCCAGGACTGCAGAAACTTCGTATTGTGAGGCAGATGCACTAACCCCTCTGCCACGGTGAAGCACAGTGGTTCTTAAAGGCCTACTGAAACCCACTACTAGTCTGGTAGTTTATATATCAATGATGAAATATCAACATTGCAACACATGCCAATACGGCCTTTTTAGTTTACTAATATGCAATTTTAAATTCCATCCATCCATCCATCCATCCATCATCTTCCGCTTATCCGAGGTCGGGTCGCGGGGGCAGCAGCCTAAGCAGGGAAGCCCAGACTTCCCTATCTCCAGCCACTTCGTCTAGCTCTTCCCGGGGGATCCCGTGGCGTTCCCAGCCCAGCCGGGAGACATAGTCTTCCCAACGTGTCCTGGGTCTTCCCCTTGGCCTCCTACCAGCTGGACGTGCCCTAAACACATCCCTAGGGAGGCGTTCGGGTGGCATCCTGACCAGATGCCCGAACCACCTCATCTGGCTCCTCTCGATGTGGAGGAGCAGCGGCTTTACGTTGAGCTCCTCCCGGATGGCAGAGCTTCTCACCCTATCTCTAAGGGAGAGCCCCGCCACACGGCGGAGGAAACTCATTTCGGCCGCTTGTACCCGTGATCCTCACCTATGGTTATGACCCAAAGCTCATGACCATAGGTGAGGATGGGAACGTAGATCGATCGGTAAATTGAGAGCTTTGCCTTCCGGCTCAGCTCCTTCTTCACCACAACGGATCGATACAACGTCCGCATTACTGAAGACGCCACACCGATCCGCCTGTCGATCTCACGATCCACTCTTCCCCCACTCGTGAACAAGACTCCTAGGTACTTGAACTCCTCCACTTGGGGCAGGGTCTCCTCCCCAATCCGGAGATGGCACTCCACCCTTTTCCGGGCGAGAACCAATATTAAATTGACTGTCTTATTGTGGCGGTCCGCTCCCTGTACGATCAGTGCCAGAGCTTGGTCCGCATTGCCGGCAGTAAGTCGAACACATTTCCAGTGAGGGTTGGACTCCGCCAAGGCTGTCCTTTGTCACCGATTCTGTTCATAACTTTTATGGACAGAATTTCTAGGCGCAGCCAAGGCGTTGAGGGGTTCCGGTTTGGTGACCGCAGGATTAGGTCTCTGCTTTTTGCAGATGATGTGGTCCTGATGGCTTTATCTGACCGGGATCTTCAGCTCTCACTGGATCGGTTCGCAGCCGAGTGTGAAGCGACCGGAGTGAGAATCAGCACCTCCAAGTCCGAGTCCATGGTTCTCGCCCGGAAAAGGGTGGAATGCCATCTCCGGGTTGGGGAGGAGACCCTGCCCCAAGTGGAGGAGTTCAAGTACCTAGGAGTCTTGTTCACGAGTGAGGGAAGAGTGGATCGTGAGATCGACAGGCGGATCGGTGCGGCGTCTTCAGTAATGCGGACGTTGTACCGATCCGTTGTGGTGAAGAAGGAGCTGAGCCGGAAGGCAACGCTCTCAATTTACCGGTCGATCTACGTTCCCATCCTCACCTATGGTCATGAGCTTTGGGTCATGACGGAAAGGATAAGATCACGGGTACAAGCGGCCGAAATGAGTTTCCTCCGCCGTGCGGCGGGGCTCTCCCTTAGAGATAGGGTGAGAAGCTCTGCCATTCGAAAGGAACTCAAAGTAAAGCCGCTGTTCCTCCACATCGAGAGGAGCCAGATGAGGTGGTTCGGGCATCTGGTCAGGATGCTACCCGAACGCCTCCCTAGGGAGGTGTTTAGGGCACGTCCAACCGGTAGGAGGCCACGGGGAAGACCCAGGACACGTTGGGAAGACTATGTCTCCTGGCTGGTCTGGGAACGCCTCGGGATCCCCCGGGAAGAGCTAGACGAAGTGGCTGGGGAAAGGGAAGTCTGGGTTTCCCTGCTTAGGCTGTTGCCCCCGCGACCCAACCTCGGATAAGCGGAAGATGGATGGATGGATGGATGGAATTTGCCATATTTTTGCTGAAAAGATTTGGTAGAGAACATCGACGATAAAGTTAGCAACTTTTGGTCGCTAACAAAAAAGCCTTGCCTGTACCGGAAGTAGCAAACGATGTGCGCGTGACGTCACGGGTTGTAGAGCTCCTCACATCCTCACATTGTTTACAATCATAGCCAGCAGCAATTAGAGCTAATCGGACCGAGAAAGCGACAATTTCCCCATTAATTTGACCGAGGATGAAAGATTCGTGGATGAGGCAATTTAGAGTGAAGGACTAGAAAGAAGAAAAAAAAGGTGATTGCAGTGGGAGCGATTCAGATGTTTTTAGACACATTTACTAGGATAGTTCTGGAAAAATCCCTTATCTGCCTATTGTGTTGCTAGTGTTTTAGTGATGTCTTGGCTGGGTAAGCAGGTGTCGGACACCTCAGTCTCCTTGGACGTATCCTCGCTCATCCATGCGGACTGGACACTGGCCGAGAGTGGAGTCGGCTGTCTTGGTTGCTTTGACGGGTCTGCTCCTGTCTCTGGCCATGCTCCTTCCACCCCAGCGGACGATGGCGTGGAACACCGCAGAGGCCCCCACAGTGGATATGTTTCCTTTACTTTTTATTCATAGCTGTATGTAGAAGTGTCTGGTTGTATTTTCTGCTTTAATGTCTTTAATGTCCTCTGTGTTCTTTGATGTTTCCCTCTTACACACATGTAAGAGGGATGTGTACTATGGCTATGAGTTGTTTTTTTCCCTTGGCCTCAGTCTGCGCCCTCACTCCAGGGCCCAGGCTAAGACCGATTTTTTTATTTAAATCATTATATATTTTTTTCCCATCCCCCCCACTTGTTTACCAGTATCTCATCTTTTTAGTAAGGGGCGCTGGAAGCCGGCAGACCGGTCAGCGATCCTGTTCTGTCTCCCTGTAATGTTTGTCTGATCTTGAATGGGATTGTGCTGAAAATTGTAATTTTCCTGAAGGAACTCTCCTGACGGAATAAATAACGTACTATCTAATCTAATCTAATATTAAATTGTACCTGAAAGTCAGAGGGGTGTGGCCACGGGTGTGTTGACGGAAGCTCCGCTGATGTCTCCGGTAAGAGGCGACTTATTACCACAATTTTCTCACCGAAAACTGCCGGTTGACATGTAGTCGGGATCTATGTTCGCTTGACCGCTCTGTTCCATAGAAAAGCTTCACCTTCGGGAATTTTAAACAAGGAAACACCGGCTGTGTTTGTGTGGCTAAAGGCTAAAAGCTTCCCACCACCATCTTTCTACTTTGACTTCTCCATTATTAATTGAACAAATTGCAAAAGATTCAGCAACACAGACGTCCAGAACCCAGGACTACTCAGGACCTTTGTATTGTGAGGCACATGCACTAACCCCTATTCCACCGTGCTGCCGACTTAAACAAGTTGAAAAACTTGTTCGGGTGTTACCATTTAGTGGTCAATTGTACGGAATATGTACTATACTGTATATTCTACTACTAAAAGTTTCAATCAATCAAAGTCCCCCAAAAATTCATGAAGTCTGGTTCTTTTATGTATTTATTATGAAAATATGAAAAAATGTGACCAAATCTGCTGGGGTCAAAAGTATACATACAGCAATGTTAATATTTGGTTACATGTCCCTTGGCAAGTTTCACTGGAATAAGGCGCTTTTGGTAGCCATCCACAAGCTTCTGGTTGAATTTTTGACCACTCCTCTTGACAAAATTGGTGCAGTCCAGCGAAATGTGTTGGTTTTCTGACATGAATTGAATTATTTTTATAGAGCGCTTTTCTCGAGTGACTCCAAGCACTTATACATATTGAAACCCAATATCTAAGTTACATTTAAACCAGTGTGGGTGGGACTGGGAAGGCCATTCTAAAACCTTAATTCTAGCCTGATTTAGCCATTCCTTTACCACTTTTGACTTGTGTTTGGGGTCATTGTCCTGTTGGAACACCCAACTGCGTCCATGACTCGACCTCCGGGCTGATGATTTTAGGTTGTCCTGAAGAATTTGGAGGAAATCCTCCTTTTTCATTGTCACATTAGCTCATTTGTGTCAGGCTTGCCCCTGACAGTTTGTCTATGTTTTAGTTTTTTCCACTGCATTTGTCTGTTTCCTGTGTTTAGTGTTTCCTGTCTTTTAGTTCCTGTCAAGTGCTCTTAATTTGTCAGCTTCCTGTCTTGTTCCCTGAGTGCTGTGTTCCTCCTCAGTGTGTTTAGTATTTCCTGTCTAGTGCTCTTATCTAGTCAGCTTCCTGTCTTGTTCCCTGAGTGCTGTGTTCCCCCTCAGCTGCGGCTGATTGGCATCTGGCCACACCTGCTGCCAATCAGCCGGCTCCTATTTGTACCTCCTTTGTCTTGTGTCCGTCGCTGGATCATTGTATTGTATTGTCATTTGTATTGTCGTTGCCTCATGTCACTTTTGTGTCTTTGCTACCTGTCGTGTCTGGCATCATTTCAGCTATTACCTGTCGTGCTACATCTTGTCCTGGTCGTCGTAGCGGTAAGCTGTTTTTGTTAGCCATAGCTATTTCCAGTTTTTCTGTTTGTTATCCTCTAGCTTCCATGCTAAAGTTCCTTTTTGTTTCTTGTTAGCTTCTATGCTAAAGGCCTTTTGTTCTTTATCCGCCCACGTGCGCGCTTTTGGTTTGAACCCTGTGTTTGTTTTTTTCTTAGTATTTATATTAAAATCATGTTTGCTCACTCCATGCCTGCCTCCATCTCTGCATCTTGAGGTTCGTCAACAAATAATCCTGACAACTTGGAATTTGATGCCTGCAGCATATTTTTTTTTTAAAAAGCTGGCACAAGTGGCAAAAAAGACTGAGAACGTTGCCCACATCTCTGCCTCTCAGTGCAGACACTCCTACACCTGTTTTACTGCGGAAGAAGGAAACATTACAGATGCCTCATTACAAATAATGCCAATAAGCTGCACAACTTTAAAAACAATGTTAACTCCTAACGTTTGAGTGTGCATGGTGAGTTGAGAAAATTACACATTTAAACACGTCGACATTGCACTTCCGTGTTTGACAATAAATTAAACTGCCTTTATTAACACCGAGGGATGCAGTTTGTTGGAATAAACCTATTTTCTTTCAAAACGAGGGGTTGTATAGATCTATAAAAGGTATGTTAGTTCCATTTAAAAAACAGTTCAAAAACCCAATTTGTTTTTTACATGGTTTTAACCAAATCCATTTGATAATTCACTTTTTTAATGCATGTAAACATAGCAGGTGTGTGTGTAGGGGGGCAGGGACATTTAGTTAAGGATGGGATGGGTTTGCCCCTTAGGGCCCAGAATATGATGCTAGTGTATGTACAGTATACACAGCTGAAACTAAAAATAGAAAAATCACGTGCAAACTTTGTGCATTCCAGCAATTACATTTAAAGGTTGAAACTAATATATGACATAAACCAGTAAATAGGTCATTATACTTGTATAGCGCTTTTCTACCTTCAAGGTACTCAAAACGCTTTGACATTATTTCCACATTCACCCATTGATGGCGGGAGCTGCCATGGAAGGCCCTAAACACGACTCATCAGGAGCAAGGGTGAAGTGTCTTGCTCAAGGACACAATGGACGTGATGACGTTGGTAGTAGGTGGGGATTGAACCAGGAACCCTCAGGTTGTTGGCACGGCCACTCTCCCAATCGCTCCACGCCGTCCCCAGTGATTTTTATACTGTGATGTGGTATGACTAATAAGTCTGTAAATATGTAATGCATATGGAGTATCATTGTTTATGATAATTGTGCATTATGTGTAATGTTACAGTAGCCAACCATATTAAATACATGTGTTAAATAAAACCTATGCCTTGTTTTATTGAGTACTTATGCCTATTCTGCCAGTGTTTTCCAACCACTGTGTATATGAAATATAGTCTGGTGTGCCTTGGGAGATTATGTAATTTCACCTAACTGGGTTAAAAGTATTTTTTGCAAACCAGTAGTTATAATCCGCAAATAATGTGCCGTTGTTGAGTGTCTGTGCTGTCTAGAGCTTGGCAGAGTAACCGTGTAATATTCTTCCATATCAGTAGGTGGCAGCAGGTAGCTAATTGCTTTGTAGATGTCGGTAACGACGACAATGGTTTGTCGTGATCCCAATATGCAGACGGCAGCGTGTAGGTAAAGCAAAAACAAACAAAATGCGAGTGCCGCTAGAATAAGGGATTCAAGCTTAGGGAAGGCTATGCAAAATTAAACAAAAAACTGAACTAGCTGCAAAATACACAAAAACAGAATGCTGGAGAACAGCAAAAATAACATAAATAAATTAGGGACAGCGTAGCGCAGTGGAAGAGTGGCCGTGCGCAACCCGAGGGTCACTGGTTCAAATCCCACCTAGAACCAATCTCGTCACGTCCGTTGTGTCCTGAGCAAGACACTTCACCCTTGCTCCTGATGGGTGCTGGTTGGCGCCTTGCATGGCAGCTCCCTCCATCAGTGTGTGAATGTGTGTGTGAATGGGTAAATGTGGAAGTAGTGTCAAAGCGGTTTGAGTACCTTGAAGATAGAAAAGCGCTGTACAAGTACAACCCATTTATCATTTATCCTTTATAAATATGCTTGATTGCTAAAAACAAAGCTAGAAATAGCGCTCAAAAAATGAAACTGCTACAGGAAAATTCAAACAAAACAGGAAGAAGACACCAAAATAGGAACAAAAACTAAAACCCTACACACAGGAAAACACCCAAAAACTCCAAATAAGTCACGGCATGATGTGACAGGTGGTGACAGTACACCTACTTTGAGACAAGAGCTATAGTGATGTATCCTTGGTTATGGTTTGAATTCATATCCGATAAATTGTGAGAACCACTTTTTACTGTCAATATCGACTGCTGGGTTTAATTTTTTTATGTTTTCTGCTGGTGGTGTGCCTCCGGATTTTTTTCCATAAAAAAATTGTGCCTTGGCTGAAAAAAGGTTGAAAAACACTGCATTATCCTACTGTATTCAAATATGTGCTCTTATGATGGTATTTGGAGAGCTAAGGGTTTTCTGTGGTTCCATCCATCCATCCATTTTCTACAGCTTATTCCCTGTTGGGATCGCGGGGGGCGCTGGCGCCTATCTCAGCTACAATCGGACGGAAGGCGGGGTACAGCCTGGACAAGTCGCCCCTTCATCGCAGGGCCAACACAGATAGAGAGACAACATTCACGTTTTCTGTGGTTGTACTTGGTAAAATAAGTTCTAGAACCACTTTGTAACATGAAACTCGAGATATTTCATGATATGATTGAGTTGATTTTTGGCTTACAGCTTATGAAAATTTAAATTGAAATAAATAAAAAAATTGGGGTGGAAAAAAACAGTGAGTCTGGATCATCAAAATGTTAAGAAATAAGGGCTCTACATGCCTTCCCTGTCACGTTTTGAGTTTATATCACATATTAGTTTCACATTTGAAGTTGAAACGCCGACAAGAATGGACTTTTGCACGTTGAGTTTCACCTGTGCATGAACAATATAATATATTATTATATACACAACAGCATAATATAACATAGACATATTTCAAAATGTTGATGTAAAATCTACATGAAATGTTACTTAAACAGATGATAATGTAAAATACTAACCTAAAAAATGTGTAAGAGACACCATTTCAAGACGCCAAACAAGGAGCTTTAGTTCAGTTTTATTCAATAAAATGTGATGAGTTGGTGATGATGGCAAATAAAACACATCATTAAAAATATCCACCACAGTGTTAGTTTGAGACCATCTGACAACACCATGTTTGCATCAAATTTTCTGTGTTTTTACCTAAGCAATACCTCATATAATGAGTTTGTGACATTTTTTTTGATGGTGTCGATATCCAACTTCCTCACTAGGTGGCGCAAATACTCCTTAAAGCAGTGTTGCTTTCTCTGCAAAGGACATAACAATGGGCCTACCCTAGTTGATTCTATGAAGCATATTGTTTGGTATTTTTTTGCTCACTTTTTCTAAATATATTTTTGCCTTTGCCATTAATTAATTTAGCCGAATAGGTTTTTTTTCTCTCTATTTTTCTCAAGCTGCTGTGTTTTTTTCACCCCGCACTTTGAAAACGACAGCCTACAGTATATGTAGAAAAATCCAGTTCATGTCTGGTGGTATTTTTAATTTTTTTTCTTCCCGTATATCAACATGTGAAGTGAATTATATTTATATAGCGCTTTTCTCTAGTGACTCAAAGCGCTTTACATAGTGAAACCCAATATCTATGTTACATTTAAACCAGTGTGGGGGGCACTGGAAGCAGGTGGGTAAAGTGTCTTGCTCAAGGACACAACGGCAGTGACAAGAATGGTGGAAGCGGGAATCGAACATGCAACCCTCAAGTTGCTGGCACGGCCACTCTACCAACCAAGCTATACCGGCATAAGTGGTATAATTGTAGGACTGAAGGCACAGTCCGTCCATTGGCAGAGACCAGTTATTCTACCAAGTTATTATTCATCCAAAATATGTCACTTGCAAATAGCAAATGCCCTTTTTAATCAACCTATAGCAATATAAATATATATTTTTTGCTTGCATGTTACTTAGATTTATGCCAAGTCATGACAGTTTGGTCCTAAATGAACATTATATGTGAGGTTCTTTTCAATAAATAAACAATTTTAATCGTAAAATACTGTGATTATTATCATTAAATAGCCGCTGTAGCGTTCCCAGCAAGAGAGGTTAAGATCATCTTTTATCAGCACATTTAATCTCATGCATATGATCATAATAACAATAAATACATTGATATATACTGCATTGGAGTTCCATCCTTTCATTACGCCCAAGTGTGTGTTTTTTAATTACAAACCCCGTTTCCATATGAGTTGGGAAATTGTGTTGGATGTAAATATAAAAGGAATACAATGATTTGCAAATCATTTTCAACCCATATTCAGTTGAATATGCTACAAAGACAACATATTTGATGTTCAAACTGATAAACATTTTTTGTTGTTGCAAATAATCATTAACTTTAGAATTTGATGCCAGCAACACGTGACAAAGAAGTTGGGAAAGGTGGCAATAAATGCTCATCAAACACTTATTTGGAACATTCCACAGGTGTGCAGGCTTATTGGGAACAGGTGGGTGCCATGATTGGGTATAAAAACAGCTTCCCAAAAAATGCTCACTCTTTCACAAGAAAGGATGGGGTGAGGTACACCCCTTTGTCCACAACTGCGTGAGCAAATAGTCAAACAGTTTAAGAACAACGTTTCTCAAAGTGCAATTGTGAGAAATTTAGAGTTTTCAACATCTACGGTCCATAATATCATCAAAATGTTCAGAGAATCTAGAAGAAATAATGATTTGTCTTTGTTAGAAATATAGCTTGGTCCAATTTGTTATATATTCTAACAAAGTGCAGATTGGATTTTTAACCTATTTAAAACATTGTCATCAAAATTCTAAAATTAATCTAAATCAGGAAAAATTACTAATAATGTTCCATAAATTATTTTTTTAATTTTTTCAAAAAGATTCAAATTAGCTTGTTTTTCTGTTCTTTTTTTTCGGTTCAATTTTGAATTTTGAAGAGTCGAAATTGAAGATAATGTAGTGATTTTGGACTCTCCCGTTCCTTAGTTTGAGCACTTCCTGTTTATCTGGCCTCCATGGTTTCACATTGGTTCCACCTGCCCTTGTTTCGACGCACACCTGTTTTTCATTGATGGCTTTAGTATTTAGTCCTGCCTGCTACCTCAGTTCCTTCTGGTTGGCTTGTTTGCTACTTGCAACACGCACGTTGGTTCTTCTTTTTGTAGTCACTATTGCTAAGTTTCGCCTTAGCTTCGTGTGCTCTCTAAACGTCTATTCCTGTACTCTGCTCTCGTTGCTAATTATTAGCCTAGCTCTTCGTGCGTTCGGCACGCCTTTTCTTTGTATTTTGTACCAGTGTTATTTTATGTTTTGTATTAAATCTAGCCTTACCTGCAAATCCTGTCTGTCTTGGTCCTCTTGCATCCCTGGGGTAGCAACACGCATCCACCATGCCTCGCCATCGTGTCAGATAAACTATGTTTCAAAATTGTATTTTAATTTTTTTCCTGTTTTTGTCCTCTTTTAAATCGTTCATCCAAGTGTTTTTTCATCATTTATTCTCTACAAAAAAACCTTCCGTAAAAGGAAAAAAAATGTATGACCGAATGACAGACAGAAATACCCATATTTTTAATATATATATAGATTTATTTATTAAAGGTAAATTGAGCAAATTGTCTATTTCTGGCAATTCATTTAAGTGTGTATCAAACTGGTAGCCCTTCGCATTAATCAGTACCCAAGAAGTAGCTCTTGGTTTCAAAAAGGTTGGTGACCCCTGCTCTAAAGTGACACCCAGGTAACAATATTCACTAACATTTTATATTATTACTTTATCAACAGTTATACTTGGAAATTATGACATTTTATAAATCTGTTTACAAAAATGCATTGTTGCCGTTTTCTTAAGGTTTTCACGAGTAATACTTCTGGCGGAAAGGAATGAATGTGAACTCTATATGAAGTTTTTTTTTTGTGGTTGTTGCAGTGTGAGTGAGTGGTTGGCAGCACAGGTGAATATCTGACCTAATCGAGTGCAGGTGGGTGATCATCACAGAGAAAGAAACTGCTTTGTCATCGCACATGCTTCTTTGAAACAAGTCAGTCCTCTATGCTCAGGGTGGAGTACACCCCCTCCTCCTCAAGGGTATTGATGCACAGCTGAAGGTGCAGCCGAACCTTTGCTGATTGGAGATTATTCTGCTGATTGGGAGGGATGATGGTGGCATTGATAAGGTCTCAAACAAATTCCCTATCAAAGGGGTTTCCTGTTGACGTTGTGATCTTCTCCCAAATAGGGGGCCCCCAATGTAATTTGCTTGACCGGGAATTATTCGGGAGCAGAGGTGGGTAGAGTAGCCAGAAATTGTACTCAAGTAAGAGTACTGTTACTTTACAGATGTATTACTCAAGTAAAAGTAAGGAGTAGTCACTCATATATTTACTTGAGTAAAAGTAAAAAGTATGTTGTGAAAAAACTACTCAAGTACTGAGTAACTGATGAGTAACCTGATTACGGCAACAAATAATGCACAAAAATATAAAAATAGCAAAGAGCAGATTCAGAGCCAGGAATATCTCTTAAGCAACTAAAACAATAATATATATTAAATAATAGTACATTAAAATAAATGGTAACACCCCCATAAGTTTTTCAACGTTAATCAATTACTTAATAAATGACCAAGTCGAGGTGATCTACCTCTTATATACATATATATACACACACATATCATTTATATATATATACACATACATTTCTATATACAGTAAATAATTTATATTTATTTATTTAGCCGTTTTTGTTCACATGTTAAAGGTGTTTTAATGAATATACATGCATGTTTAACATATAGATTCCTATCTTTCATGAAGACAAGAATATAAGTTGGTGTATTACCTGATTCTGATGACTTGCATTGATTGGAATCAGACAGTATAGTGTTGATAACGTCCACGTTTTCAAATGGAGGAGAAAAAAGTTCCTCTTTTCTGTCTAATACCACATGAAAGTCGTTGGTTTTTGGCATTTTATTTGTCCAGCTTCCATATTTTTTTTTTTATACACTTTTCAAGAAATACATTGGCAGCAAACTCCGTAGCTTGCTAGCTTGTTTGCTCTGGCTTTCGGAGACCCTTATTTTGTTAGCGCAGGCGCAATGGAGCGGCACTTTTATTGTGAAGACAGGAACTGTGCGATCAGTCTTTATGCTTTTGACGGGAAGTACGGTTGAAATAAAAAGTGTATTTTTTTCCTTTACACTTGTGATTGATTGATTGAAACTTTTATTAGTAGATTGCACAGTACAGTACATATTTTGCACAATTGACCAGTAAATGGTAACACCCCCATAAGTTTTTCAACGTTAATCAATTACTTAATAAATGACCACGTCGAGGTGATCTAACTCTTATATACATATACATACACACATATCATATATATATATATATATATATATATATATATATATATATATATATATATATATATAGTATACAATTTATATTGATTTATTTTGCCGTTTTTGTTCACATGTTAAAGGTGTTTTAATGAATATACACGCATGTTTAACATAAAGATTCCTATCTTTCATGAAGACAAGAATATAAGTTAGTGTATTACCTGATTCTGATGACTTGCATTGATTGGAATCAGACAGTATAGTGTTGATAACGTCCACGTTTTCAAATGGAGGAGAAAAAAGTTCCTCTTTTCTGTCTAATACCACATAAAAGTCGTTGGTTTTTGGTATCTTATTTGTCCAGCTTCCATATTCGTTTTTTATACACTTTTCAAGAAATACATTGGCGGCAAACTCCGTAGCTTGCTAGCTTGTTTGCGCTGGCTTTCCGAGACTCTTATTTTGTTAGCGCAGGCGCGATGGAGCGGCACTTTTATTGTGAAGACAGAAACTGTGCGATCAGTGTTTATGCTTTTGATGGGAAGTACGGTTGAAATAAAAAGTGTATTTATTTCCTTTACACTTGTGATTGATTGATTGAAACTTGTATTAGTAGATTGCACAGTACAGTACATATTTTGCACAATTGACCACTAAATGGTAACACCCCCATAAGTTTTTCAACGTTAATCAATTACTTAATAAATGACCAAGTCGAGGTGATCTATCTCTTATATACATATACATACACACACATATCATATATATATATATATATACACTTACATTTATATATACAGTATATAATTTATATTTATTTATTTTGCCGTTTTTGTTCACATGTTAAAGGTGTTTTAATGAATATACATGCATGTTTAACAAATAGATTCCTATATTTCATGAAGACAAGAATATAAGTTGGTGTATTACCTGATTCTGATGACTTGCATTGATTGGAATCAGACAGTATAGTGTTGATAACGTCCACGTTTTCAAATGGAGGAGAAAAAAGTTCCTCTTTTCTGTCTAATACCACATCAATCAATCAATCAATGTTTACTTATATAGCCCTAAATCACTAGTGTCTCAAAGGGCTGCACAAACCACCACGACATCCTCGGTAGGCCCACATAAGGGCAAGGAAAACTCACACCCAGTGGGACATTGGTGACAATAATGACCCAGTGGGACGTCGGTGACAATGATGACTATGAGAACCTTAGAGAGGAGGAAAGCAATGGATGTCGAGCGGATCTAACATGATACTGTGAAAGTTCAATCCACAATGGATACAACACAGTCGCGAGAGTCCAGTCCAAAGAGGATCCAAGACACAGCAGCGAGAGTCCCGTTCACAGCGGAGCCAGCAGGAAACCATCCCAAACGTAGGCGGACCAGCAGCGCAGAGATGTCCCCAGCCGATACACAGGCGAGCAGTACATGGCCACCGGATCGGACCGCATGAAAGTCGTTGGTTTTTGGCATCTTATTTGTTCAGCTTCCATATTCATTTTGTATACACTTTTCAAGAAAGACATTGGCGGCAAACTCTGTAGCTTGCTAGCTTGTTTGCGCTGGCTTTCCGAGACTCTTATTTTGTTAGCGCAGGCGCGATGGAGCGGCACTTTTATTGTGAAGACAGGAACAGTGCGATAAGTCTTTATGCTTTTGACGGGAAGTACAGTTGAAATAAAAAGTGTATTTTTTTCCTTTACACTTGTGATTGATTGATTGAAACTTGTATTAGTAGATTGCACAGTACAGTACATATTTTGTACAATTGACCACTAAATGGTAATTCCCGAATAAGTCTTTCAACTTGTTTAAGTCGGGTTTTACGTGTGACGGTCATGTGACCGCCCGGCTCTGTTTGATTGGTCCAACGTCACCAGTGACTGCATGTGATTGGTGAAACGCAGGCATGCGTAAATCCTACTTTGAAAAACCAAAACAAACATTAACAGATCGATAAAAAAAGTAGCGAGTAGCGAGCTGAATGTAGATAAATGGAGCGGAGTAAAAGTAGCCTTTCTTCTCTATAAATATACTCAAGTAAAAGTAAAAGTATGTTGCATAAAAACTACTCTTAGAAGTACAATTTATCCCAAAAGTTACTCAAGTGGATGTAACGGAGTAAATGTAGCGCGTTACTACCCACCTCTGTTCGGGAGTAGGTTAATGGGGATTCTTTTGGGCGGTGTGCAAGGATGGTTAGGAGGCTCCAGGTGGTACGGCTTGGGGCTCTGATGTTTTGCTCCTTTTTAATCCGAGATGACATTGCAATATCCCCCGACTCACAGCCCCTACACATGAGCGTGTATAGGAGTAGGGATGGAAGGATTGGTTAAAGGAGTACATATCATATGTCAAACAGAGGGAATAAGGAGCTCTACTGTTTACCGCTAAGCTTAAACTACTATGACTCCTATGAATATATACATTGTCTACACAGGAGCGGATTCATGTAAGAATCTGTGCCATGTTTGCTAGTTGTGAAGTTGCATTGAAAATATTATATTGTCCTGGTTTGTGCCCAAAATTTTTTTTGTTTTTAAGTCATTCTAAAACAGTAGTTCTCAAGTGGGGGTACGTGTACCCCTGGGGGTACTTGAAGGTATGCCAAGGGGTACGTGAGATTTTTTTTTTAAATATTCTAAAAATAGCAACAATTCAAAAATCCTTTATAAATATATTTATTGAAAAATACTTCAACAAAATATGAATGTAAGTTCATAAAGTTTGAAAAGAAATTCAACAATGCAATATTCAGTGTTGACAGATAGATTTTTTTGTGTGATACTGGATGACGGTCTGACATGGAAATTAGGGCTGGGCGTATCGATACCAAGTATCGATAGTATTGATACTTGGTGGGTATCGGTATCGTATCGATACTGGCGTGATGGTATCGATACATCACCAAATTAAGCGAATCACTCCGATTTAAAAAGAAATGTGAGCGCAGCGCAGTGCTAAAAGTAAGTGCATCTCTATATTCCTTCAAAACCGCTCTAAAACAACACCTCCAGGCGACTTCAACACTTTACTAATACCCTCCTCCATTCACATCCCATCTCCCCGAAATATAAACAACTCAAATGTGCTTTTAATGTATATACTTGTTCTTATGCTATCTGAACTCACTATGTTCTCTGCTGGCTGTACATATCCTACTAAGTAAGACCTACACTGTTTCAATGTCCATTTCTCTGTTGATGCAATTGTTGATGACTGAAGTACTGATATCAACCAAAGCTCCTCATCCCACCCCCCGGATTGTAAATATTGTAAATAATTCAGTGTACATACTATGATGATTAACTTGTGTGATGACTGTATTATGTTGATAGTATATATTTGTACCATGAATTGATTAACGTGGACCCCGACTTAAACAAGTTGAAAAACTTATTGGGGTGTTACCATTTAGTGGTCAATTGTACGTAATATGTACTGAACTGTGCAATCTACTAATAAAAGTATCAATCAATCAATAACCACTCCACCCTCCTCTCCAGTGATGGGTCGTTCGTGAACGATTTGTTCGTTCGAACGAATCATTCGAGTGAATGAACTGAATCACTTAATGAAATTATTCGTTCTTTTCTCAGTGCATTTGAGTTCAGCCGCGACTGTGTCATTTGGAGGGATTACAAGACTCACTGATGTCTTAGTGTTTGTGAACAAGGGTCGCCCGAGCAAATAACATAAATATGAACACAACCAACAGATCATTACAAGTGAACGGACAGCCCAGTCCTCTGTGAACGGGGAGGGACCTCAGCCTGCATTATCTATTGAAAATAAAGTTGTATTGGTGTTTAATTCATGAATATGATGTTAGACACGTTATAATGACATGTGTGTGTGTGTGTATGTATGTGTGTGTTTGTTTGTTTGTTTTTTTCTTTTTACATATTTTTGTATACTTGAATGAATGGTTTATTTTGAGCCATGCAAACAAAACAAAAGAATGACATAAAATACAAAAGAAATATATATATATATATATATATATATATATATATATATATATATATATATATATATATATACATTATTTGTACATCTACATGTGATTAATCTTTTGTAGATGTCAAGATTGCTCAATAGGGAGTGGGAAGAAGTAAATTTATTAGTTCCCACCCCTATACATATACAATATATATACATACACAATATATAATACAATAATACGTATAACATAATTCAATTCAGTGGTTGCTGCATAGATGCTATATATTATCTATATATAATACATTTAAATTCACACACACTTACATATATACATATGCACACAAACATATATACAATATATATATATATATACATATACATATATATATATATAAATATATATATACATACATACATTTACACACATAATCACATACATACACACATGCATATACCCAAAATACACACACACACACACACACACACACACACACACACACACACACACACACACACACACACACACACACACACACACCTATATAAATACTATATATATAATAGTATATATAATATACACTTTTTTCCAAACATTATTAACAGTTTATGGTGCCTATGGGAACAAGCTTTCATTTTGACTGTGATATTAGTGGTTAAAAGTGGATCTGTTATTTAAGCTATCTTCTTTTGTGACTTACACATTTAATTATATATTTACATTTGACTATTTTAATAACAGTGCACTTTTTTATTTTGGGTTTCGGGCTCTTAATTTAATTTATTTTTAAGGTATTTTTGTAGGTATATTAAAGTATTATTGACGTAGTGTATTTATTTTTGTTTTTGCATCTCTTTAGGATTTATTTAAGATTTATTTTTGAAGATCCCCCCCCCCATCAGATGACGACACCTCCGGTATCGGTATTGGTATCGGCGATACTGGCCAGTATCGGATTGGATCGTATCGATACCCAAATTTGCGATATTGCCCACCCCTAATGGATATCTCATATTGCACATGTACGAAAAAAGATGTCTAAGAGTATTTTTATATTAAACAAGGTAAAATATGTGTTAGATTATAGGGCAACGCGCATATTGTATTGTGCACTTATATTGCCATATATCAGCTACTGTGTGGAAGTGTGGGAGAACACTTACAAGAGTAACATAAAGGCGTTGTATCAATTACAGAAAAAAGCTATAAGTGAAGTGAATTATATTTATATAGCGCTTTTTCTCTAGTGACTCAAAGCGCTTTACATAGTGAAACCCAATATATAAATTACATTCAAGCCAGTGTGGGTGGCACTGGTAGCAGGTGGGTAAAGTGTCTTGCCCAAGGACACAACGGCAGTGACTAGGATGGCAGAAGCGGGAATCGAACCTGCAACCCTCAAGTTGCTGGCACGGCCGCTCTACCCACCGAGCTAAATCGCCCCAAGGATTATTCATAAAGTAGATTACTTAGAACACGCTAACATATTATTTATTAACTCTGGACTATTGAAACTACAGGAGCTAGTAAAGCTGCAGACATTGTGTGTCATGTTTAAGGCTAGAAGTAAAACATTACCAGCAAATTTACAAAAAAACGTTTGTCATCACTTCTGAGAATACAGAGCATAGAAGAAAAGGTCATTTCAAACAACAATATTCAAGGACAACTTTAAAACAAAGGTCTACATCAGTGGTGGGGGTAAAATTACGGAATTCTCTTTACAACGAGATAAATATATTCCAATTGAAAAAAATATATAAAGATAGAACAATAAGATCATATGGACAGCCATAAGTGTTTACATTTTGTTTTTTATTTATTATTTTACTTATTTTTTGTCTGGTTTTGTATTTGCTCCGTATCATTCCGTGAGGTGTATATTATTACTATTATTTTCTTGGTTTGGTTTCTACTTTAGGAAGTTTTGCACTTGTTGTGTTTTTCTTGTGTTTTTTTGTTTTTGATTGTTTCATTACATTTGGAAATGTGTGTCGGCTTAAATGATATTCATGAAGTAAGATAATGTACTATGTCAAAGGGGGCAGGAAATTATAAGATTTTCTTCATCCTGCTCCTTCTCAGGAATTGTGTGAATTTAAATTGTATAATTGTGATATAATTATGTATCGTTCTAAATGCACATCAATGAATGAGATAAATAAATAAAATGAAAATGAAATATTGATGTTAAAGATTTCTTTTTTTATGAAGAAATGTTTAGAATTAAGTTCATGAATCCAGATGGATCTCTATTACAATCCCCAAAAAGGGCACTTTAGGTTGATAATTACTTCTATGTGTAGAAATCTTTATTTATAATTGAGTCACTTGTTTATTTTTCAACAAGTTTTAATTTTTTTTATATCTTTTTTTCCAAATAGTTCAAGAGAGACCACAACAAATGAGCAATATTTTGCACTTTTATTGTCAGGCTTGCCACTGACAGTTTGTTTGTGTTTTAGTTTCTCCTCTGTGTGTTTAGTGTTTCCTGTCCTTAGTTCCTGTCAGCACTCTTATTTTGGTTCAGCTTCCTGTTTGTCTCCCTGAGTGCTTTGTTTCCCCTCAGCTGTGGCTGATTGGTACCTGGCCACACCTGATGTCAATCAGCCAGCTCCTATTTTACCTCCTTTGTTCCGTCAGTCAGTGCTGGATTATTGTCGCTCTTGTGTCGTTGCTATTGTGTCGTTTGTTTGCAGCTTACTGTCTTTTGTTCCCTGCTTCTGTTTTGTTTTCACTCTACAAGAAACGACTTCTGTTTTCCTGTTTGCTACCCGTTAGCTTCCACGGTAGGCCCCTTTTGTTTCTTGCTAGCTTCCGTGCTGAAGACCCTTAGTTTGTTATCCGCCCACGTGCGCGCTTTTTCTTTGAACCCTTTGTTTGTTTTTGTCTTAGTATTTTTACAAAATCATGTTTTCTTGTTCAATGCCTGCCTCCGTCTCTGCATCTTGGGGTTCGTCAACAACAAACTTTGACAGATAGCAACGACACAAGAGCGACAATAATCCGGCACTGAAAGGAGGAACAAAGGAGGTAAAATAGGAGCTGGCTGATTGACATCAGGTGTGGCTAGGTGCCAATCAGCCACAGCACTCAGGGAGACAAACAGGAAGCTGAAACAAAATAAGAGTGCTGACAGGAACTAATACTAAACAGAGGAGAAACAGTTATACAATTTATTAATTTAGAAAACTGATGACATAGTGCTGTATTTTACTTATTTATCTCTTTTTTTGTAGCTGAGATAGGCGCCAGCGCCCCCCGCGACCCCAAAAGGGAATAAGCGGTAGAAAATGGATGGATGGATGGATCTCTTTTTTTCAACCAAAAATGCTTTACTCCAATTAGGGGGTACTTGAATTAAAAAAAATGTTCACAGGGGTTGCATCACTGAAAAAAGGTTGAGAACCACTGTTCTAAAAGACTTGTTATGACTTGTGATGTTATCCATCGCCCCTTAATCCTCCTTGTCCAAATCTCTCCAAACTTGTCCCAGATGTTTGTGCTGTCACCCCCCCCCCCCCCCAAAAAAAAAAACAACAAAAAACAACACAATGTGAGCTATTATGGTTTTAATGTGGATAACGTTTTTATTGTGTGAATGCTCCAAAGCATTCATACGTATGGTTTTCTACAACAAATTCATCTATTTATTCAACTTTCTGGACTAGACTTTAGATAAATCCATGTTTCAAATCCAAGTAAATACCAAGTTTTTTGTACAACAAAGAAGACTCAAGTAACATGACGAAAAGTAACAGGAGTGAGTTTAACATAGAATAAGCAAATACATACTATATAGCAGTGGTTCTCAAGCTTTTTTCAGTGATGTACCCCCTGTGAACATTTTTTAAATTCAAGTACTCCCTAATTAGAGCAAAGCATTTTTGGTTGAAAAAAAGAGATAAAGAGGTAAAATACAGCACTATGTCATCAGTTTCTGATTTATTCAACTGTATAACAGTGCAGAACCCAGGACGCATTGGGAAGACTATGTCTCCCGGCTGGCCTGGGAAAGCCTCGGGATCCTACGGGAGGAACTGGACGAAGTGGCTGGGGAGAGGGAAGTCTGGGCTTCCCTGCTTAGGCTGCTGCCCCCGCGACCCGACCTCGGGTAAGCGGAAGAAGATGGATGCGTATAACAGTGCAAAATATTGCTCATTTGTAGTGGTCTTTCTTGAACTATTTGGAAAAAAATATATAAAAATAACTAAAAACTTGTTGAAAAATAAACAAGTGATTCAATTATAAATAAAGATATCTACACATAAAAGTAATCATCAACTTAAAGTGCCCTCTTTGGGGATTGTAATAGAGATCCATCTGGATTGATGAACCTAATTCTAAACATTTCTTCACAAAAAAAGAAATCTTTAACCTCAATATTTATGGAACATGTCCACACACGTCAACACTGAATATTGCATTGTTGCATTTTTTCACAGTTTATGAACTTACATTCATATTTTGTTGAAGTATTATTCAATAAATATATGTATAAATGATTTTTGAATTGTTGCTATTTTTAGAATATTTAAAAAAAAATCTCACGTACCCCTTGGCATACCTTCAAGTACCCCCAGGGGTACGTGTACCCCCATTTGAGAACCACTGCTGTATATTGTAGTGTGCAGGGTAATTTCAATTAAACTTTTAAATTATGTTTATTAAATATGCAGTTAGATGAATGTGAAGGACATTTTGCTTAATAATTGTTAACACCTATTTTGATTGGGATATTATACATTTTTTTTAATGGGGCCTAATTCGGTGAAATGACACGCATGTATGCTACTCCATTTTATTTCTAAAGAATTCCACTAAAATATGTTGGGAGAAATATTTTAATTTGTGCCAGATTGATAAGTAAACGGTCAAACGTTAAAATGCAGTTCTTTTTTTTTCTAAAATTGAATAAGCCTTGCTATTTTATAAAAGTAACATGAATAAAACATCTTCAAGTATTTGTGCCAGGAGTCCTTTGGCTATATTGGCGGTCCGTGCTGGGGAGAACAATGAGCTCCCAGTGCTCCTGGCCAGAAATAGTCCATAGCTCACTGATGGAGAACATATTTCCCAATAGCAGGTGTCTGAGCCCGTCGGTGCCTGATCCTCACCGTGACTGTAAATGAAAGAGCCGCCTCGTCCAGGTGCAAGAGCGCCTCCTTGGCCCTCTCAGGTTTCCCCCCTTGGTGGAATAACATTGGACATTCATACATAACACGATTAAAGCACAGCCATTTATATTACATTTTAACCCTTGTGTAATGTTCATATTGTTGTTACTCAGCCAGCGTTTGTGGGTCTGATGGACCCCTTGCATTTTGTGGCTTTTAATGTCTCACAGTTAAACAGTTTTACGTTAAAATAGTGAACAGATATTTACCCTATCCTAATAAACACCTGTTCACTATTTTGACATAAAAGTGTTTGATTGTGAGGCATTAAAAGCCACAAAATGCAAGGGGTCCATCAGACCCACAAACGCCGGCTGAGTAACAACAATAAGAACGTCGCACGGAAAATTTCTCTCTCAGCTCCTGCATCACACAGGGATTCTTCTTTTGTGTTTCTACAATATTGTTTGTCAAAACTGTCTGCTCTCATTTTCTCACACATTTGACCCTCTGATGTTCTGTGTACCCACACTCTGTCGTCCTCCTGTCTAGGCCTGCTGTGTGTGTGTGGATAGGTGGTTGTGTGTGGTAAACAGAACATCATTTTTCACACTTGTATTAGTCAGTTTTTTAAAAAAAGAAGGGTTTTTAAGCCTTTTTTAAAAGCCTCCGCAGTCTGTGGTGCCTTCAGGGGGTCAGGGAGAGCGTTCCACTGACTGGAAGCGGCAGAGCAGCAAGCCCGGTCTCCCATTGTTCGTAGCTTTGTCTTTGGAAGTTGGAGGAGATTAGCCTGTCCGGAGCAGAGGTGTCGTGTGGAGGATGGTGTTCCATTCATCTATTTTCTACCGCTTGTCCCTTTCTGTTTTGTTGAGCGTGCATTACATGGCTGGTAACTGTTACTAGGTACATAGTGGTTGGGTGGTTGCATGTGGTGGACAGAACATCAATTTCCACACTTTTATTAGCACCGGGTCCAGTAGTAGGTGTGTGGTCATTAAATATGTATTCTAATATATATTCTTCACAGAAAATGAGCCAAAGTCAGTGAGTCTCAGTTTGAAAAATTTATTAATTGTATCATTTTTCTTTTAATAAAACATGAAAACGGGTCCCACAGACCCGAACACCACACAAGGGTTAATTTTCTGATAAAGTTGAACTAAACCCTACCATAGCATAAATGACATATGCACAAGTTGAAATATTCCATATAATAAAGCTGATTGAAAGGTTTAGATTTTTTATTTTACTATCGTGATTTGTTTTGATGTGGACTTGTATTATACTGAATATTTCATAATACTCTGCATTGTTAATCCTGGGCAGGACATTTGACTTTAATTATTTTCAAAGTCAAAGAGGACATGGAAGTCCCTAAGATTTTTAAGGGCGTAAATGTCAGAGTTTTCAGTTGGTGTCGAACCCCAAGATGCAGAGAAGGAGGGAGGCATTTTGCAGGAAAACATGATTTAATTAAAATACGAAGACAAAAAACAAACAAAGGGTACAAACAAAAAGCATGCACGTGGGCGGATAACAAACCAAGGGAGCTAGCACTGGAGCTAGAAAACAAAAATGAACTCAGCATGGAAGCTAGCAAGAATCGAGCAGGAAACAGAAGTCGTACATGTAATATTAAAACAAACGTTGAAGCTAAAAACCGCAATCAAATAAAGCTTACCGCAACGCTGCATTGACTACACACGACAGGACAGGTAGCAACGACAAGAGCGACATCGACATGACAATACAATAATCCAGCAGTGACAGGATGGGAAGACAGGTCTAAATAGGAGTGGACTGATTGACACCAGGTGTGGCCAGGTGACAATCACTTGCATTCGAGGGGGAACACAGCACTCAGGGAGAAAGACAGAAACCAACAAAATAAGAGCGCTGACAGGAAACAAAGACAAATGCAGAGGACAAAAGTAAAACACAAACAAACTGTCAGGAGAAAGCCTGACAGTAAAAACATTTTGGATGTGGTTATATATATATACATTTTTTGCTAAAATTTCTCTGTAAATGTCAGTCTTAAGCAATATCAACATGTCATGTTTTTATTTTATTTTAAAAGAGACCCTTTTAATGGCATTTTGATCAGATAACGTCACAAATATATATATTATTGAAATAACCACTGTTATGCAAATGTATTCAAATTGAAAAAAGTGACATAATTTGATCATCCATCCATCCATTTTCTACCGCTTATTCCCTTTCGGGGTCGCGGGGGGCGCTGGCGCCTATCTCAGCTACAATCGGGCGGAAGGCAGGGTACAGCCTGGACAAGTCGCCACCTCATCGGAGGGCCAACACAGATAGACAGACAACATTCACACTCACATTCACACACTAGGGCCAATTTAGTGTTGCCAATCAACCTATCCCCAGGTGCATGTCTTTGGAAGTGGGAGGAAGCCGGAGTACCCGGAGGGAACCCACGCATTCACGGGGAGAACATGCAAACTCCACACAGAAAGATCCCGAGCCTGGATTTGAACCCAGGACTGCAGGAACTTCGTATTGTGAGGCAGATCAAGCGTCTTCAAAGTGTTAAAAAAACAAACATGTCATCTGACATCACATGGACAAAGATAATCAATCAATCAATCAATCAATCAATCAATGTTTATTTATATAGCCCGAAATCACAAGTGTCTCAAAGGGCTGCACAATCCACAATGACATCCACGGTTCAAATTCCATATAAGGGCAAGGAAAATGTGTATGACTATGAGAAACCTGGGAGAGGACCGCAGATTCGGGTCACCCCCGCCCCAACAACATTTTAAATTCCTTCCTCTTCTTTCCTGACAATTTAAATCAATGTTCAAGTGAATTTCTTTTTTCATTGTAAAAAATAATAAATACATTTTAATGAAATTCTTCACTTTAGCTGCTGTTTTTTCGACGAAGAATATTTGTGAAGTATTTCTTCAAACTTATTATGATTAAAATAAAAAATAAAAATATTCTGGCAAATCGAGAAAATCTGTAGAATCAAATTTAGATCTTGTTTCAAAGTCTTTTGAATTTCTTTTAAAATTTTTGTTCTGGAAAATCTAGAAGAAATAATGATTTGTCTTTGTTAGAAATATAGCTTGGTCCTATTTGCTATATTTTCTAACAAAATGCAGATTGGATTTTAACCTAATTAAAACATGTCGTCAAAATACTAACATTAATCTTAATAAGGAAAAATTACTAATGATGTTGCATAAATTCCTTTTTAATTTTTTTCAAAAAGATTCGAATTAGCTAGTTTTTCTCTTCTTTTTTTCGGTCGAATTTTGAATTTTAAAGAGTCGAAATTGAAGATAAACTGTTTCAAAATTTAATTTTCATTTTTTTCCCCTGTTTTCTCCTCTTTTAAACCAATAATATCGGCAGTCCGATAACCAAACAACCAAGTGATTAATCGTGATTACCGTATTTTTCAGAGTATAAATCGCAGTTGCACCTGCAGAAAAAGCATAATAAAGAAGGAAAACAACATATATAAGTCGCACTGGAGTATAAGTCGCATTTTTTGGGGAAATTTATTTGATAAAACCCAACACCAAGAATAGACATTTGAAAGGCAATTTAAAATAAATAACGAATAAGTGTACGTTATATGACGCATAAATAACCAACTGAGAAGGTGCCTGGTATGTTAACGTAACATATTTGTGACGCTTAGCTGGCATCGTGGTGCGTGTTTGTTCTCTCGAGAATGCAGTCGGAAAGGAACACAGCGTGAAGGCAGGGATGATGATTTATTAAACTACAAAACAGACTAGGAACAGAAAACTTGCACAAAGCCACTAGAGACAAACCAACAGAACTAGCATGTGAGCTAGAAAGAACTAAGAACGCTAGCATGTGAGCTAGGGAAATAAACACAACGGAGGAATAGCGTGGAAGCTAACGAGTTCAAAAGTACTTTACCACAATCCGGGATAGCGACGTCACCTGTTGCATTGAAAGCAAATTTACACTGCGAGGCCGAATGGCAAATAAAGGCAGGCTTAAATAGGGACAGAAATTAGGAGGCAGGTGCGCGTAGAAAACACAAGGCAGGTGACACTAATACGTAACTAAGCAATGGAACAAAACAGGAAGTGCCACCAGGAACTAGGGAAGACAAAAACCAAACAGGATGTGATATACAAACAGAACAAAACCAGAATATGTCATGATCCGAGTAGTGGATCATGACAATATTCTGGTAAAAGTCATTCAAATAACTAACATATAGAACATGCTATACGTTTACCAAACAATCTGTCACTCCTAATCGATAAATCCCATGAAATCTTATACGTCTAGTCTCTTACGTGAATGAGCTAAATAATATTATTTGATATTTTACGGTAATGTGTTAATAATTTCACACATAAGTCGCTCATGAGTATAAGTCGCAAACTATGACAAAAACTGCGAATTATAGTCCGAAAAATACGGTATTTCAAATTCAAAAGTGTTTGATCAGATTTTAAAAATGTATACTTTGACAGCATTATAATATTAATTTGGTTAAGTTTAGAGACTAGGGGTGCGGGAAAAAAATCGATTCGAATATGAATCGCGATTCTCACGTTGTGCGATTCAGTATCGATTTTCATTTTTAAAAAAATCGGTTTTTAATTTTAATTTAATTTTTTTTTTTTTTTAATCAATCCAACAAAACAATACACAGCAATACCATAACAATGCAATCCAATTTGAAAACCAAACCTGACCCGGCAACACTCAGAACTGCAATAAACTGAACAATTGAGAGGAGACACAAACACGACACAAAACAAACCAAAAGTAATGAAACAAAAATGAATATTATCAACAACAGTATCAATATTAGTTATAATTTCAGCATAGCAGTGATTAAAAATCCCTCATTGACATTATCATTAGACATTTATAAAAATAATAAAAAAGAACAATAGTGTCACAGTGGCTTACACTTGCATCGCATCTCATAAGCTTGACAACACACTGTGTCCAATATTTTCACAAAGATAAAATCGGTCATATTTTTGGTTCGTTTAATAGTTAAAACAAATTTACATTATTGCAATCAGTTGATAAAACATTGTCCTTTACAATTATAAAAACTTTTAAAAAAAGATCTACTACTCTGCTAGCATGTCAGCAGACTGGGGTAGATCCTGCTGAAATCCTATGTATTGAATGAATAGAGAATCCTTTTCAATCAATCAATCAATGTTTACTTATATAGCCCTAAATCACTAGTGTCTCAAAGGGCTGCACAGACCACCACGACATCCTCGGTAGGCCCACATAAGGGCAAGGAAAACTCACACCCAGTGGGACGTCGGTGACAATAATGACTATGAGAACCTTAGAGAGGAGGAAAGCAATGGATGTCGAGCGGGTCTAACATGATACTGTGAAAGTTCAATCCACAATGGATACAACACAGTCGCGAGAGTCCAGTCCAAAGAGGATCCAAGACACAGGACGAATCGGAAAAGTATCGTTTTTGAATCGAGAATCGCGTTGAATCGAAAAAATCTATTTATAATCGAATCGCGACCCCAAGAATCAATATTGAATCGAATCGTGGGACACCCAAAGATTCGCAGCCCTCTTAGAGACTCTGGTGTTAAATTCGATTGGGTTGCGCGAGCGTATCCAGTTTAGTGTTCCGTGAGTTTGCGCCCATAAACAAGGAAAACTATAAAGGACAATGTGAGTTTTATGTCCGTGTTTTGACAAAGAATAATTAAAAACTATTAAAGAAAAGCTCAATACCAGACTCCAACTGTAACCCCGAAGCAGAGGAGAGTTTTAACAGTTCTGAGCGCTCACATTATAAGCATAATGAGCTCTCAGACGTGCGATATATTTCGCAGAAGAAATCAAGCTAATTTGTGGAAACGGTGGCCCGGGGTTGGGAGAATACGGAGTGGCTTGTAAAGATGAGTGATATCTGGCACGGCATGAAGAGAAGGAGAGGTGCTTAGCTCAAATGAAAACTCTGATTAGTGGAGCAAAAGATCAAAATGACAGAGCGGCGGAGGCTTCAGCAGAGCCTTTGTTATTGATAAGTCTGTCATCTCCGCTGATATTGGAGCAGTAATGGCAGCTGATGATTAGGCCACTCCTGAGCTATTAACTACATTTCTTATCCTTTTACTGGGGCCCGAGAGAGCCGCTTCGGGAGACAAAGGCTTCCATTATGAAGCCGCCGTCTTAAAACGGCATCCACCCCGACTAAAAGGCACAACTGTTACGCCTTTTTCTGGCCGGGGCCAAAGAAAGCCGGGGACCAGATACCATGTCAGAGGTCACGGTTCCCGCCTGTTTGAAATGAGGGGGTTCTGAGTGAGTGAGCTGGTGAAAGAAGCCTGTATGGAAAATTACAGAAAATTGTCTGTTTTGTCAACATTTCATCAGAAGATTTACAGAAAGCCGACCCCTTTTTCTCCCGCCCGTTCACAAGCCTGAGGAGATTGAGTGGGGCCGAATTGACTGACAAACAAATCTCCTCTTTATATTTTTCTCGCTTTCTCTTTCCCTCTCCGCACGTGACATTCAATCTGATCTCCTTTTAATGATCCGACATGGCTGAAGTTACATATGCTCAACACATATTGTTGACGATATTAATCCCAGAGTAACACTGAGGCCATTCAACAAAATGAACAAAAGTTCCAATTCGGTGCAAAAAAAAAAATACTTTGCAGTGGATATTGAAAGTGAACCAAACATGCAGAAATATCAGATTTTCCGGATTAAATAAGTGCTATGGTGATGAATATTTTTCAAACTTAAGACCTATAACTATTAAGACCTATAACTATTTATTTCAATATGGATCACAACAACTGCTTTAATTTATTTTACCCTTTAAAATAGTTTTTAATCATATTTGTTTTTATATTGTTTTTATTGGTTTTATATTTATATATATATATATATATATATATATATATATATATATATATATATATATATATATATATATATATATATATATATATATATATGGGCTTCACGGTGGGAGAGGGGTTAGTGCGTCTGCCTCACAATACGAAGGTCCTGCAGTCCTGGGTTCAAATCCAGGCTCGGGATCTTTCTGTGTGGAGTTTGCATGTTCTCCCCGTGAATGCGTGGGTTCCCTCCGGGTACTCCGGCTTCCTCCCACTTCCAAAGACATGCACCTGGGGATAGGTTGATTGGCAACACTAAATTGGCCCTAGTGTTTGAATGTGAGTGTGAATGTTGTCTGTCTATCTGTGTTGGCCCTGCGATGAGGTGGCGACTTGTCCAGGGTGTACCCCGCCTTCCGCCCGATTGTAGCTGAGATAGGCGCCAGCGCCCCCCGCGACCCCAAAAGGGAATAAGCGGTAGAAAATGGATGGATGGATATATATATATATATATTTTTTTTTTTTTTTCTTTTTTATTATTATTTTTTTTTTATTTATTTTATTTTTAATTTTTCAATATTTTTCAAAATTTTTATTTAATTTTTTATTTTTTATTTTTTTAAATTGTTTTTAACATTGCTGTGCAGCACTTTGGAAACATTATTTTTGTCTAAATGTGCTATATAAATAAAGTGGATTGGATTGGATTGGATTGAACAAAAAGGGTAAGGTAACACTTTAGTATGGGGAACATCCATCCATCCATCCATTTTCTACCGCTTATTCCCTTTGGGGTCGCGGGGGGTGCTGGTGCCTATCTCAGCTACAATCGGGCGGAAGGCGGGGTACACCCTGGACAAGTCGCCACCTCATCGCAGGGCCAACACAGATAGACAGACAACATTCACACTCACATTCACACACTAGGGCCAATTTAGTGTTGCCAATCAACCTATCCCCAGGTGCATGTCTTTGGAAGTGGGAGGAAGCCTGAGTACCCGAAGGGAACCCACACATTCACGGGGAGAACATGCAAACTCCACACAGAAGGATCCCGAGCCCAGGATTGAGCCCCAGACTACTCAGGACCTTCGTATTGTGAGACAGACGCACTAACCCCTCTTCCACCGTGAATACCATGCAAGTTAGTTATTGGTTCCTAATTAGTCATTATTAAGTACTTATTAACGAAAATGATCAAGGAGCTGAAAAATGGATAGATGTTGGTAGTCCAACTCATACTGACTGGTATACACAAGCTATGGAGATGATATCAGTAGAAACAACTGCATTTAGTTTAGATTATATTGAGTCATATATATGAATATGCGATCCATTATTTACATTTATTTTAACAATTAAATGAACCTAAAATATGACTTATTTTCTCTTTGTGGAAACTATTGGACACAATGTGTTGTCAAGCTTATGAGATGCGATGCAAGTGTAAGCCACTGTGACACTACAGGTCATTTTTTATAAATGGCTGTAATGGTAATTTAAATGAGACATAAACTGCTTATGTCTCTGGCCATGCTCACCCCAACCCAGCAGATTATTTTTAGTTTTACATTAGTGGATGTGTGTCGAAGTGGCTGGTTGTATCAGCACTGCTCTTTTAAAAATCTTTAATGTCCTTTGTGTTCTTTGATGTTTCCCTCTTACACATATCTTTACGTGTGGTATGGCTATGAGGTTCCCCCCCCTTGGCCTCAGTCGGTTTTTGTAAGTTGGCAGACCTGTCAGCGATCCTGTTCTGTCTCCCTGTAATGTTTGTCTGCTCTTGAATGGGATTGTTCTGAAAATCTTAATTTCCCCTCAGGGATTATTAAGTATTTCTAATTCTGATTTTGAAATAAAGATTGTGAACGACTTAAGCCGTCGTCGCTCGGGTTCCATGGACCACTCAGGAAGGACATGCTCACTTGAGCAGGTTTGACTTCTTCATTTTGCAATAAAGCTTGGCTGCAATTCGGATCGCTTTTCAGCTCGTTCCCGTACTCGTCTGCTATTTGTTTCCGCTCTTCATCTGCTTCTGCAGGCTCTCCAACTCATTCCGCGATCTCTCCTCCTTCTCCCCTTTTATACATCATGAGGAGATAAGTTAATTGTGTCCCGGTGTGCGAGCCACGCACCTGATCTCGCTTATAGCGTCGCTCCCGGCATGCCCCGCCTCTCCTTGCCGCCATCTTGGGCAGGGCTCCAGCGTGCCCTGCCCCGCCGTCGGACCGTCGGCTCCGATCTCCACAAAAATCTATTGGCAAGATTTCAGCAAAACAGCATGGATAACATTTTAACAAAGTGGGACTGGAGGTGAATTGTGATTATTTCGGTAAGAGAGCGAGACCAAAAGTAACCCTTCCCTGGACACCTGAGGGTAGAAAAGAAAAATGACGAAACAAGAAAACCTGTTTTCTAACAGTATAGGAAGAAATTAAATCTATAAACCTCACATGGACAGGTGTCTGGAAAACAACCCAGGATTGACCATAAGCGTAGAGAACCCATTTTGTTGCCCTACTTGCCAAGAAGCAAAATGGGCAGCAAACAAGGTAGTAAGTTGTTTTGTGGCAAATCCCTTCCATCTTCATCGCTCTGTCTCTGACCTCAGCTCAACCTTTGGTTTTCCCCAACAAAAGCCAACAGGAATCCAAAGGCTTGTTGATTTAGCCACCAGTGGCTGCAGGCAAAGCATCTTTCATTAAGGTCCAAAACCCCAGGAATGAGATACTGGCCTCCTGATAAGATCTGGTAATGCAGTAACATGGAATTATGGATAACGAAAATTGCCATTTTGTATATAAACACCTGTGATCTCTCATGAAAGCCTCCTGTTCCTCAGGTTGGGTGAGTCCCTGGAGAGGACAGAGCCTTGGAACTCAATCCATCCTGAAGAGGGATTTTCGTGCTGAAGGCCTTGCTTGATGGAGGGTGCTGCCGTGGAAGGTCAGCTCTGAGAACCGAACAGTGATCCTGTGTGCTGAAAGAGAGGTTCATCGTCTACCCAGGAGAAATACTCTTGGTTTGTGGTCAGCCGATGCTTTTAAGGTCAATAAAAAACGTTGTGAAACACTCGAGAGGCATTGTCACTGAATATGATTGTTATGCCAGAGAGCTGCCTAGAAAGATTTTATGCGGACATTCTGCCATTGCCACTTTTTGAGAGGTGTTTGTCTATGATGAGAAATGTCAGAAAGCAACAGAATTATGTGTCAGTCTGACATTTTGAAGAATTTGTACAGCCTATCACTCATACATTGAGGTCAAATTCTGACTCATCCACAGGGACTTGAAGAATGCAGGTGTTCTGCTTGCAGCAATAGCCTTAAACCTATCCGTACACATTCTTCCTCTCGTTGTATGACGGTTGCTAATAGTGTACTTTTCTTTGTAAGTATTGCTGTCCTGGGTAAAACAAGGTAAAACAAGGCACATTCTTAATCAAAAAACATTACACACTCTTTATTGTACACTTGTTTTACCATATTTGAGTTACTGTCTAGAAGTTTGGGGAAATACATACAGGACGAACATCCAACCACTATTCATAATGCAAAAAAGGGCCATCAGACTGATACATAACACAGGACCCCGAGAACACACTAATGGATTATTTATAAAAACATTTGATTTAAAACTACCAGATCTCATCCAACTCAAGACTGCCCAAATGATTTATAAAGCAAGTAAACATTTACTTCCAATAGGGTTACAGAGAATATTTTTACAAAGAGAAGGGAATTATAATTTAAGAGGAGAACTACTTTTTAAGATCCAATATTGTAGAACAACGCAGAAACGAATGAGTATAACAATAGCAGGGGTTAAAATATGGAACTGTTTAAAGGATGAAATAAAACACAGCACCAACATAAACCAGTTTAAAAAGCTTTTTAAATCATTTATCATTAGTAAATATAAGAAAGAAGAGCAAACATTGTTTTAGAAAGACAATAATATATAATATGTATATAAATACAATTTATGATTTCATAATTATACATATAGGTTTTATTAAAATGTATATATTACCACTTTATATGGAATTTAAATGAAGTGTGTATATATAATATATATATATATGTGTGTGTATATATATATAAAAGTGTACAAATGTATATGTTTGATTTAAATGTTAAACTGTGTATATGAGACGTGTGCTACATATATGTTGCTTATATATTGTTTAAAAAAAAAAAGTAATATAAGTGAAGCATGTTTTAGATTTTATATATTTTGAACCTTGTTCTTGTTGTGATGGGGTAGGTTTATATAAGCGTTGCTTCAACCTACACCCTTTCGGCTCAATCATTGCACAAATGAGTGTTTTTTTTTGTTTTGTTTTTTCTTTTCTTGTTGTTGTTCTTTGTTTTATGTGAAGATTGCAGAAAAAAAAAAAAAAATACAAAATACAAAAGTACGACAGCGGCTATACGGTCTTATTAACGCATTTAGTTTTTCTATCAACTAAAAACCAAACTAATTTTATGTACGTTACAACACTGTCAACGATTGATGCAGACGAGAAAGCTTTAGAATCACAGCAAGTTCACTTCAGGAAGAAGCTCTTATAGTCAAGGGAGTAGGTTTGATTTTGAGATAGGTGGGGACACAAAAGTGCTCCGAGGCAGCATTCTGAAAGTTTACTTTTTTTTTTTTTTTTTTTTACAGTAGCAATCATAATTTCACATCATGCAGATGTTATGGGGTAAAGCAACTAAAATGAAAGCAAAGGAGATGACTTGGAAGAGTTCTCATCTTTACTCTTTAGTGTAGGGCTATAGTGCAACTGTGCATCATATTGACAATTAACATAGCCTACTGTCCATCAACAACGTCAGAAATACATTAATGTAATACAACATTGTAAATAAACATAAATGAACTGTAATAATCTTTTCCCCAACTTGTGTTTAAATCACTCACAATTTTTCCCTTCATCTACTTCTTTCTATTGCTGCGTTTGTACTGTAAATATGTTACATGAAACTAAAAAAAAATAAAAAAATATAAAACGGCGATCTGATTGGCTGTTAACCGTGGTTTAAATATTGAGCACGGCTACATTCTAAAGCCTTATCACAGCGCAGGCTATCACTCGGCCTCAGGCACGTATGACTGGTATGAATGGAAGTTGTTGCCATGTATCCATGACAACGGACTGTTGCAGTCCGTAGAAAAAGACAGCTGATGATTTTACGATGTTAAAAAACGGACTAAAGTAGTTGAATTCACATGTTTAAGGTTAACTTTCACCTACAGGGAGGGTTAACAATGGTAAAGGGGACTGAGCACTGACTTTCACCTGAAAAAAAGCGGAGGAAAAGACGAGATGCAGTGCTAATTCGGAGCTAACGTCTGGATAGGTGGGACTGTTTTTTTCCACAGTGAGAAGTGACAGCGGAGACAGCCAATCACACGTAAGTTAGCATGAAACTGGCAACCAATCAGGGAGTGATATTTAGGTTAGCAGAGACCGACATTTAACCCTTTCTGTGCCATAATCATTGACTAAACATTACGGGCAGCGCTTGTATTGATAGTGACTACACAGTAGCGGCTGGATATTGGTAGAGACGTGTCCCTAGCGTCCCTATCCAATTCTACGCCCTTGCAAGCGGTAACCAAAGCACACAAAAATAACCCCAAAGCTGTCACAAATGATTGGATGATGCGGGCAGAACGGTGGACACTTTATGATTTGGATAAAATCGCAATGTCTGCCCTGCAGGATGAATTTGAGGACCAGTCACAGACAATTTCGAGTGAAATTTTCACTCGCATACAAAACATTCTAATTTGGATTGTTTCCCTGGTTTCGAGACTCTCCCTAAGGACAGTGCGGCGAAGACACAACAAAGTCCCTTTTTGTCTCTCATGGACACACACCTGTTGTTGTTGACTTTGGACCGACTGACAAAAACACCAAGGCCACGGAACAGAGACACGCAGCAGGCTTATACACCCACATGCATCCACAAAGAAATGACGCCACACACACATATACCCCACGTCCCATCCAATGCCCTTGACGTGAATACCTTTGGGTCGATGCACAGCTGTGCAGCGCCTGAAAAGCTGCAGCCTGCCACCGTAGCCCCCACTCCCTCCCCTCAAGTCTCGAGTTGTATGTTGTAATATGAATATGCTTTAATATAGAGCTTTTTTCCCCACTCCAGACTGGGCCCCTTTGGGAGCCCAGGCGAGATTGTATTTTTTTCACTCATCCTCCCCCAGCGTTGACCTTTTTCCTATCTTTTACGGGGCGCCTTGTGGCGACCCAACAGCGTTCTTGTTCTGTAACCCTGTACACTGTTTGTTTGTCTAATCTTGACCGGGTTTGTGTTGAAAACAAAGTTTTGTTGTACTTCTGCAATGACAATAAAGACCTACCTGCCTACCTACACCCCAACAAATGTGTGCTACTACACTACTATGTGGGGATAATGAACATTGAATAAAATGACCATCAGCAACAATAAAAATCCTACAATCTCCTGTTTGTGGACACGAGAGACACAGCCATTGATGCACAGTCAATCGTTTTATAAACTATCAAAAAAAATATAAAAAGTCCACAGGCGCTGCCGTCAACATTGTCCTTCCAGTCTATGAGCTGAAACAGCCAATGAACGCCTTTTCGCTGACGTCACTCTTCACTCGGCAACAGGCTTATGAAGGCACACACTCATGTACTCTTAATAAAAAAACTACAAATAATTTTTGGATATAGAAAATATTAATTATCCATCCATCCATCCATTCATTTTCTACCGCTTATTCCCTTATTTATTTTTTATTTATTTTTCATTTTTTTGTCCTGTCCGGCTACTCAGGCAAATCATATTGTTGATGTAGATTCCCATATCTGCTGTTCCAATATTTACTTTACAAAAGAGAAGTGTGGGAGACTTCTCTTGCTAACTTATTTGTATTTCACTTTATTATATGGATTTATATTATTATTTGGTGCAGCCGGGCTGGAGCAGGAGGGGATAGAAAGAGAAATTAAAGCTGCAAGCAGCGTTGGTCGGGCCCGCCTTTGGCTGCAGCCCCCGAGACCCAAACCCGGATAAGCGGTTAAGCATGGATAGTAGCTACTATTATTATAGGGTATTGTGTGTAGAATTGTGAGGACAAAAACCATTTCATTCCATTTCACATTGTCATTGTCTACTGTTAGTCCTAAGTGTCCCAATACTTTTGTCCAGTGGTAGTTCTAAGGGTCCCAATACTTTTGTCCAGTGGTAGTAGCCATCTTGAGACAACAGCAGCACAGCAGCATAAGCGCAGTTGATCTTTGAAGGGTCATAAAATCAAAACCGGAGCAGTAATCAAAACTCTTTCGATAACTTTTATTCAGAAGGCTTCAAACTCTCTCCTGTGCGAGTTTGAAGCCGAAACGACGAACGCGCTCATAGGAGATAATGTTTGAAGAAAGGTGACGGGTTTTTACAAAACTTTTGTTTTGAAGGGGTAATTGCCAACTTCCTTTTGATTTTTGCTGAAAGATGTCAATTATTAAAATGTAGGTCTAAGTGAGACCTACATAGAAGTTTTTGTTTCATGTCTCTCCCACATTCTTACCGGAAGTTACAAGCAGTTTTGTTTGTGTTTTCTTCCTAGGAGCAGTTTTTTCTGTGTTTTATTAAGAAATTGTGCTAGAGCGCAATTTTGAGTTTTGGGGTTTGGTTTTTTTACTAGATTGCAATTTTTGCCAAAAGTGATCGCAAATAAGCAGTTAGGGAAATAAATAATACATAAATGAAAATGAACATTATTGCACTACAAATACCAATAAAAATAGCAATATTGATAATTAACAATTACCTCTAAAATCAACAATGCAATTGTTCAAAAAGCAACAATACGTATGTGTAATGATAACTTGAAATACAAAATATAGCAGATAAATGGAGGGGAAGAAAGATAAGACAACTATATTAACCTTGTAGATTGTTATGGTAAGACTAGTTTAAGCTTTGATATTGAAAATAATAATCCATCCATCCTTTTTCTACCGTTCTGTAGGTAATTCAAAATGTTTATTTTTTTCAAAGTCCTGCATGCTATGAAGGACTGATGTGTTTTTGTCTCCTCTGGATTGTTTCTCCCTCACCTCTTTAAATTTTAAAGCGTTTGGCAAGCGGCCTGTAATACCTTCTCTTGAGGAAGGTAATGACGGTCAATGGAGCTGTAAATCCCATACTGTCCATGTCGGGGTTTGACGTGGACACTAGCTGTACCGTATGCATATTTGATAGTGTGTTTATGTTGGTCTTTAGAGCCGGAATACCATTGATTTTACAAGACAGCAAGCTATGTACTTCTATCTGCTGGGGATTGTTAGCTTGTGTTTCCATGCGATGCAGAATTGATCACCTGCATAACAAAACATGTTCAAAGTCTTAGCTGGGGGTATAAATTATTTTGTATACTGTACCTAAGCATTAAGTTGTATAAATATGCTGTATAATGTAGAATATATGTACAATATATTTATATTATTCATAAATTATATATATAATATATGATGTATATTATATTATTTATTATTATTATTATTGTCTATTGTGAGCGAACTGTGGTGCTGAATTTCCCCCAGGGATCAATAAAGTACTTTTTATTCCAGGGGTCACCAACGCGGTGCCCGTAAGGACCAGATGAGTCGCCCGCTGGCCTGTTCTAAAAATAGCTCAAGGAGCAGCACGTACCAGCGAGCTGCCTCTATTTTTTAAATTGTATTCATGTACTAGCAAGCTGGTCTCACTTTGCTCGACATTTTTAATTGTAAGAGAGACAAAACTCAATTAGAATTTGAAAATACAAGAAAATATTTTAAAGACTTGGTCTTCACTTGTTTAAATAAATTCATTTATTTTTTACTTTGCTTGTTATAACTTTCAGAAAGACAATTTTAGCGAAAAAATACAACCTTAAAAATGATTTTAAGATTTTTAAACACATATACCTTTTTACCTTTTAAATTCCTTCCTCTTCTTTTCTGACAATTTAAATCAATGTTCAAGTAAATTATTTTTTTATTGTAAAGAATAATACAGTTTTTTAAATTTAATTTTTCATTTTAGCTTCTGTTTTTTCAACGAAAAATATTTGTGAAATATTTCTTCAAACTCATTATGATTAAAATTCCCCAAAAATATTCTGGCAAATCTAGAAAATCTTTAGAATCAAATTTAAATCTTATTTTAAAGTATTTTGAATTTCTTTTAAATAAAAAATTCTGGAAAATCTAGAAAAAAAAAAGGATTTGTGTTTGTCAGAAATATAGCTTGGTCCAATTTGTTATATATTTTAACAAAATACAGATTGGATTTTAACCTATTTAAAACATGTCATCAAAATTCTAAAATTTTTCTTAATCAGGGAAAATTACTAATGATGTTCCACGAATTATTTTTATCTTTTCAAAAAGATTAAAATTAGCTAGTTTTTCCTCTTTATCTTTTTAGGTTGGATTTTGAATTTTAAAGAGTCGAAATTGAAGATAAACTCCATCCATCCATCCATCCATCCATTTTCTACCGCTTATTCCCTTTTTTGGAGTCGCGGGGGGTGCTGGCGCCTATCTCAGCTACAATCGGGCGGAAGGCGGGGTACACCCTGGACAAGTCGCCACCTCATCGCAGGGCCAACACAGATAGACAGACAACATTCACACTCACATTCACACACTAGGGCCAATTTAGTGTTGCCAATCAACCTATCCCCAGGTGCATGTCTTTGGAAGTGGGAGGAAGCCGGAGTACCCGGAGGGAACCCACGCATTCACGGGGAGAACATGCAAACTCCACACAGAAAGATCCCGAGCATGGATTTGAACCCAGGACTGCAGGAACTTCGTATTGTGAGGCAGACGCACTAACCCCTCTGCCACCGTGAAGCCCTAAAGATAAACTATGTTTCAAAATGAAATTATCTTTTTTTGTGTGTTTTCTCCTCTTTTAAACCGTTCAATTAAGTGTTTTTTTTCCATAATTTATTCTCTACAAAAAAGCCTTCCGTAAGAGGAAAAAAATGTACGACGGAATGACAGACGGAAATACCCATTTTTTTATGTATATGTATTTATTTATTAAAGGTAGATTGAGCAAATTGGTTATTTCTGGCAATTTATTTAAGTGTGTATCAAACTGGTAGCCCTTCGCATTAATCAGTACCCAAGAAGTAGCTCTTGGTTTCAAAAAGGTTGGTGACCCCGTTCTATTCTATTCAATGTTTATTTATATAACATCTATAACATCTTATAGCAGAGCAAACACCCAAAAGGTGCTTAATTTTGTGTCGGTACAACATGTTAGATTTGTTTTAAGTAAGAGCATGCTTGCATGGTTTGCAATTTTACTTTCACTTACAGTACTACCAAATGATAAACGGTTTTAATAGTTTGCAAGAACGCTTACCGTGGTTTTATTATATCTTGACTTGACTCGTATTTTCCTCAAAATTCGATAGTGCGCCGTATAACCCGGTGCCCCTAATGTAAGGAATACTTTTGGTAGAGCTTACCCACCTCGAAGCTATTTTTTTGGTACATGGTGTAATGATAAGTGTGACCAGTAGATGGCAGTCAAACATAAGAGATAAGTATAGACTTTGAGTGATTGATTGAAACTTCCTTTAGTAGATTGGACAGTAGAGTACATATTCATACAATTGACCACTAAATGGTAACACCCGGATACGTTTTTCAACTTTTTAAGTCGGGGTCCTCGTTAATCAATTCATGGTAGACAGCACTATGATTGCAATATGTCTCAAGTAAACAACACCAACATTTTAAATGTTCCATTGAAAATTTAGAACATTACACACGGCGCTCAAAAATCTATCAAAATGTTTTAGTACTAATTTGGTAAGCCATGAAGCCGCAGAGCTTGATGGATTGTCGGCACATTAAACATACGAGTATTATTATGGTTTGTGTTTAAGGTAAGCCATACTATATGGCATTTTGCTTCGCTATATTATGCAAAAGTAAATTTGTTTACCTTCTGGTACATGATGATCTGTTTATGGGATTTGTAGAAGTCCTAAAAAATTGCGCGTGTCCGCGAGTCGAAAAGTATTCTTGTTATGGGACATTCACCTTCTGTTGTTGCCACTTCTAATATAAAGTAGTGTAAAGTTCTTACTTATATCTGTCATTAAACTTGCCATGAAAGCGCTAAAACATACCGGTGAAGTGAGTTTCTATTATTCACCCAAGCAACTTTAGTTATTTGTGTTCCGGTCGGACGGTTTTTCACGGGACACATTTCCGGCGTTGTTATTATTTCCAGATGAGGAGATGCTGCTCCGCTATTGATTTTAAGTAAAGTCTGAATGTCATTAAAACAGTTAGCTCCATCTTTTGACACTTCTTCCACTCCCGTCCTTGCACGCTACACCGCTACAACAAAGACGACGGCGAGAAGACGCTGCCGAAGGTGAGCCACGTAAATAAGACCGCCTACAAAACGACGTATCAGGAAATGACTGTCAGAAAGCGGCTTGAAGATGATCTGTAAAACATAATCTACAGTATGCAACATTTTGACCAAAGAACTACCATTACATGTTATGTAGAACACAAAGAAGTGTTTTCAATTCAGAATTATTTTTTTTTATATATGACTACTTTAAAGGCCTACTGAAATGAGATTTTCTTATTTAAATGGGGATAGAAGGTCCATTCTATGTGTCATAATTGATAATTTTGCGATATCGCCATATTTTTGCTGAAATGATTTAGTAGAGAAGATTGACGATAAAGTTCGCAACTTTTAGTCGCTAATAAAAAAGGCTTTTCGTTACCGGAAGTAGCAGACGATGACGTCACCAATGTGAAGGCTCCTCACATCCTCACATTGTTTATAATGGGAGCCTCCAGCAGTAAGAGCTATTCGGACCGAGAAAACGACAATTTCCCCATTAATTTGAGCGAGGATAAAAGATTCGTGGATAATGATATTGATAGCAAAGGACTAGAAAAAAATGAAAAATAAAAAAAATAAAGTTAAAAAAAGAATAACAAGGCGATTGCATTGGGACGGACTCAGATGTTTTTAGACACATTTACTAGGATAATTTTGGGAAATCCCTTATCTTTCTTTTGTGTTGCTAGTGTTTTAGTGAGATTAAATTGTACCTGATAGTCGGAGGGGTGTGTCCACGGTGTCTTGAGGCCAGTCTCTGGGGGAAGTCATGGCAGCTGCATGGACGGCACAAGCTCCACTGATCTCCGGTAAGAGGCGACTTTTTACCACAATTTTCTCACCAAAACCTGCTGGTTGACAATTGTTCAGGAACCATGTTCGCTTGACCGCTCTGATCCATAGTAAAGCTTCACTTCCGGGAATTTTAAACAAGGAAACACCGTGTGTTTGTGTGGCTAAAGGCTAAAGCTTCCCACCTCCATCTTTCTACTTTGACTTTTCCATTATTAATTGAACAAATTGCAAAAGATTCAGCAACACAGATGTCCAGAATACTGTGTAATCGCGTAATGAAAAGAGACGACTTTTAGCCGCAAATGGCGCTGCGCTAATATGTCCTCTCCAACCCGAAACGTCACGCGCACGCGTTGTCATTACGCGACGTTTTCAACAAGAAACTCCGCGGGAAATTTAAATTTGTAATTTAGTAAACTAAACCGGCCGTATTGGCATGTGTTGCAATGTTAATATTTCATCATTGATATATAAACTATCAGACTGCGTGGTCGGTAGTAGTGGGTTTCAGTAGGCCTTTAATGGGCCCTACAATCCGGTGCGCCTAATATATAAAAAAAGATCGAAAAGAGACCATTCATTGGCAGTGCGCCTTATAATCCGGTGCACCCTATGGTCCGGAAAATACGGTAATCACGATTAATATACAGCTGACCTTAAATTAATATGTACTATGTAAATACGGTACCGTAAACTGCATTTTATTTAGATACTTCCTGGAAAAAAGAGGTACACGAGTTCAAGACAATATTTGGGGGCATGGAGACTGACAGTAATTCAATTAGACAAGAATCCTTGCTTGTTCTTTTGGGTCAGAGTTATCCATGTTAATCGGGAGTGACCGGAGTCATATAAGCCTCTGGTTTCCTGCTGGGCCTCCTCAGTCTGTGTGCACAGTTAGCAGGGTTTGATTTTTAAAATGAAAAGCTGTGTCAATACAAGCTCACTGTTATGCACACACGACAATTACCAATGAAAAGCCCGAGCAGGTCCAATGATAGTCATTGGTAATTACAATAAAGCAAAGTGGCTAGTTAATATTTACAAAACTCTACCATAGCATATTAGAGCATGTTACCAGTATACCTCTGATGACCTGCGTTCATACAATCCCAACAGTTGCATGTGAAGTAAAGTGAAGTGAATTATATTTATGTAGCACTTTTTCTCTAGTGACTCAAAGCACTTTACATAGTGAATCCCGATATGTAAGTTACATTTAAACCAGTGTGGGTGGCACTGGGAGCAGGTGGGTAAAGTGTCTTGCCCAAGGACACAAAGGCAGTGACTAGGATGGCGGAAGTGGGGATCGAACCTGGAATCCTCAAGTTGCTGGCACGGCCATTCTACCAACCGAGCTATACCTTATATATACATATTATATGTAAATGATTGTGGGTGCACAACATACAAGACGAGGAAAACTACAGTACAGCAGTACCTGACCTCACAAATATTTGGGTATATAAGCTAAAAGCAAAATGTCTGGTTACTAATTGGTTCAGATAGTCGGTGTAGCAAATGTCACAGTGAAGCCCAGTAGATCTGAAAATAATCTGCTCTTGCTGAATGGTCCAAAGCATAGGAAAAAAATAGCGGTTCTTAGTCTGGAAAATACAGTGTGGATCCTTTCATGCATATTTCTTTTGAACGATTATGTTTCAAAGTGTCAATTTCACTGTGGTGACCTACCTATCTACATTATGTGGTTAACTTTAGATTATTGGCAAGCATTGTAGAAATATTTTATAGCAGCCGTTCCAGCGTTCACAAGAAAGATGAGAGAGACTTGGATGTTTCATTTTCAATTAACCGTTATAGTCTTAATTTTATCAGCCGTGACACTAAGTAAGTAAGAATTGTTTTAGTTATATTGTAAAACTAACAAACATTGCCTGGAGTGATAAACGAAGATTTCTTTCATGCAGAAACGCTATAGATGAATAGTAGAAAAAACAAGATATACTTCCGGTTCAAGGCGCAAAATTGAGTACATTTTCAAAGCAGGTAACGCATCTAAAAGATGGCACCATAGAACAAACAATAGCACACTTTTTTTTAGAGTTGTTGCCTGTGATTTATGAAAGCTATTTGTTAAATACAAAACATTATGGTCGTTGGCGAAAAAAAACACATAAATTAGCCGCACTGTTTTACAAGCTGAATGGTCCAAAGCGTAGGAAAAAACTAGCAGTTCATAGTCTGGAAAATATAGTGAGTATCCTTTCATGCATATTTCTTTTGAACGATTATGTTTGAAAGTATCAATTTCACTGTGGTGACCTACCTATCTATGTTATGTGGTTAACTTTAGATTATTGGCAGGCATTGTAGAAATATTTTATAGCAGTCGTTGCAGCGTCCAACTCAGCTCTGCTGGACGTTTCACAAGAAAGATGAGAGACACTTGGATGTTGCCTTTGCAATGAACCACTATAGTCTTAATTTTATCAGCCGTGACACTTAGTAAGTAAGAATTGTTTTAGTTATATTGTAAAACTTACAAACGTTGCCTGGAGTGATGAACGACAATTTCTTTCGTGCAAAAACGCTATAGACGAATAGTAGACAAAACGGGATACACTTCCGGTTCAAGGCGCAAAACAGTGTACATTTTCAACGTAGGTAACGCATTTAAAAGATGGCTCCATAGAACAAACAATAGCACACTTTTTTAGAGTCGTTACCTGTGATTTATGAAAGCTATTTGTTCAATACAAAACATTTTAGTCGTTGGCGAAAAACCCCCACATAAATTAGCCGCACTGTTTTGCAAGCTGAATGGTCCAAAGCGTAGGGAAAAAGTAGCAGTTTTTAGTCTGGAAAATACAGAGAGTATCTTTTCATGCATATTTCTTTTGAACAATTATATTTGAAAGTATCAATTTCACTGTGGTGACCTACCTATCTACATTATGTGGTTAAGTTTAGATTATTGGCAGGCATTGTAGAAATATTTTATAGCAACCGTTCCAGCATCTGCTGGACGTTTCACAAGAAAGATGAGAGAGACTTGGATGTTTCATTTTCAATGAACCAGTGTAGTCTTCATTTTATCAGCTGTGACACTGACGCACACCTACCAGCCGCCTCTACCTCTCATAGAACAGGTGTATGCTGCTGACTTCAAAAGGGTGGGGAAGGACAGGCACCATAGCTGTCATCCCGACTCTCTGATGAAGTGGGGGATTAAGATGGAGGAGAAAGCATGCTGAGGACCACAGTGACAGAAGATGAAGGGCGGTGGTACAAACTCTTGCGGAATTCCCAAGCAATCATTGTCAGAAAAGGGGGCGGCTTTGAGTGTTGCCAAGAGACCTTCGAATTGTCCTCCCGGGTATTTTTTGGTGATGGGAATTTCATCACAAATCATCTACAGCAGTGATTGATTGAGTTTGGCTGCGAAGAAAATTATATTCCTGAAAAGATTGGAAAGGTTAAATATGCTTTTAGGATGACAAAGTCCTCCAGGGAACATAATAGATTGTTCGCAAGTTCTCTTTGTTCTGAACCGTTATGAACTCAAAGTGTCTGTCGGACACCCAACACAAATATGAGAACAACATTTGTAAACAAGCTATTGCAAGGAATTTAGGGATTTTTCAAAAATCAACATCACTGTGTAAAGGGTATCACCGCATGGGCTTAGGAACACTTCAGAAAACCACTGCCAGTAACTACAGTTTGTTGCTACATCTGTAAGTGCAAGTTAAAACTCTACTATGGAAAGCGAAAGCCATTTATCAACAACACCCAGGAACGCCGCCGGCTTCGCTGGCCCGGAGCTCATCTTAGATGGAATGATGCAAAGTTGGAAAGTATTCTGTGGTCTGGCGAGTCCACATTTCAAATTTTTTGGGGAAACTGTGGACGTTGTGTCCTCTGGAACAAAGAGGAAAAGGACCATACGGAATGTTACAACAGTGTGGCTTCATTATAAAAAAATGCAGGTACTAGACTGGCCTGCCTGTAGTCCGGACTTGTCCCCCATTGAAAATGTGTGGCACAATATGAAACCTAAAATACCACAACATAATAGATTGTTAACAAGATCTCTGTATTCTGAACCGTTATGAACTCAACGGTGTGTCGGAAATCCAACGCAAAACCAGTCAATCCACTGACGAAACTGATATAAACTGATATAAATGCCCAAAAATGAGAACAACATTTCTCAACGAGCTATTGCAAGGAATTTAGAGATTTCACCGTCTACGGTCCGTGATATCATCAAAAGATTCAGAGAATCTGGAGAAATTACTGCACGTGAGCGAGGATATTACGGACCTTGGATACCTCAGGTGGAACTGCATCAAAAAGCAAAGACAAGATATTAGCTCATTTGGAATTTGATGCCTGCAACATGTTTCAAAAAAGCTGGCACAAGTGGCAAAAAGACTGAGAAATTTGAGGAATGCTCATCAAACACTTATTTGGAACATCCCACAGGTGAACAGGCCAATTGGGGACAAGTGGGCGCCATGATTGGGTATAAAAGCAGCTTTCATGAAATGCTCAGTCATTCACAAATAAGGATGGGACGAGGGTCACCAATTTTTGAACAAATGCTTGAGAAAATTGTTGAACAGTTAAAGAACAACATTTGAGATATTGCAAGGAATTTAGGGATTACACCATTTACGGTCCGTAATATAAGGTTCAGAGAATCTGGAGAAATCACTGCACGTAAGCAATGATATTACGGAACTTGGATCCCTCAGGGGGTACTGCATCAAAAACGACATCAGTGAGTAAAGGATATCACCGCATGGACTCAGGAACACTTCAGAGAACCACTGACAGTAACTACAGTTTGTTGCTACATCTGTAAATTCAAGTTAAAACTCTACTATGCAAAGCGAAAGCCATTTATCAACAACACCCAGAAATGCTGCCGGCTTCATCTAAGATTGACTGATGCAAAGTGTAAAAATGTTCTGTGTTCTGACGAGTCCATCCATCCATCCATCCATTTTCTACCGCTTATTCCCTTCCGGGGTCGCGGGGGGCGCTGGCGCCTATCTCAGCTACAATCCGGCAGAAGGCAGGGTACACCCTGGACAAGTCGCCACCTCATCGCAGGGCCAACACAGATAGACAGACAACATTCACACTCACATTCACACACTAGGGCCAATTTAGTGTTGCCAATCAACCTATCCCCAGGTGCATGTCTTTGGAAGTGGGAGGAAGCCGGAGTACCCGGAGGGAACCCACGCATTCACGGGGAGGACATGCAAACTCCACACAGAAAGATCCCGAGCCTGGATTTGAACCCAGGACTGCAGGAACTTCGTATTGTGAGGCAGACGCACTAACCCCTCTGCCACCGTGAAGCCCGTTCTGACGAGTCCACATCTCAAATTGTTTTTGGAAACTGTGGACGTTGTGTCCCCCGAAACAAAGAGGAAAAGAACCATCCGGATTGTTACAACAGCGTGGCTTTATAGTAAAAGATTACGCATTCGAGACTGGACTGCCTGTAGTCCGGACCTGTCCCCCATTGAAAATGTGTGGCACAATACGAAGCCTAAAATACCACACCACAATAGATTGTTAACAAGGTCTCTTTGTTCTGAACCGTTATGAACTCAAAGTGTGTGTCAGACACTCAATGCAAAACCAGTCAATCCATTGACAACACTGCAATAAATGCCAAAATTGAGAACAACATTTCTCAACAAGCTACTGAAGGAATTTAGGGATTTCACCATCTACGGTCCGTAATATTATGAAAAGGTTCAGAGAATCTGGAGAAATCACTGCACGTAAGCAATGATATTACGGACCTTGGATCCCTCAGGTGGTATCGCATCAACAAGTGACATCAGTGTGTAAAGGATATCGCCACATGGGCTCAGTAACACTTTAAAAAAACACTGCCAGTAAATACAGTTTGTCGCTACATCTGTAAATGCAAGTTAAAACTCTAATATGCAAAGCCAAAGTCATTTATCAACAACACCCAGGGATGCCCCGTGGCTTCGCTGGCGCCCGAGCTCATCTAGGATGGACTGATGCAAAGTGGGAAAGTGTTCTGTGGTCTGACGAGTCCACATTTCAAATTGTTTTTGGAAACTGTGAAAGTGGTGTCCTCCACAACAAAGAGAAAAATAACCATCCGGATTGTTACAACAGCGTGGCTTCATAGTAAAAGAGTGCAGGTACTAAACTGGCCTGCCTGTAGTTCGGACCTGTCCCCCGTTGAAAATGTGTGGCGCAATATGAAACCTAAAAAACCACAACATAATAGGTTGTTAAAGGCCTACTGAAACCCACTACTACCCACTACGCAGTCTGATAGTTTATATATCAATGATGAAATATTATAATTGCAACACATGCCAATACGGCCTTTTTAGTTTACTAAATTGCAATTTTAAATTTCCTGGGAGTTTCTTCTTGAAAACGTCGCGTAATGATGACGTGTACGTGTGACATCATGGACTGTTAGGAACAATGAGTGCTGCACACACACACAGCTAAAAGTCGTCTGCTTTAACCGCATAATTACACAATATTTTGGAGATCTGTGTTGCTGAATCTTTTGCAATTTGTTCAATTAATAATGGAGAAGTCAAAGTAGAAAGATGGAGTTGGGAAGTTTGAGCCTTTAAAATTCCCTGAGGTGAAACTTTACTATGGATCAGAGCGGTCAAGCGAACATGGATCCCGACCGAATGTCAACCAGCAAGTTTCGTCGAGAAAATTTCGGTAAAAAGTTGCTTTTTACCAGAGATCAACGGAGCTTGCGCCGTCCATAAAGCTGCCGTCGACTTCCCTGAGACATTGGCGTCAAGACACCCGTGGACACACACCTCCGACTATCAGGTACTATTAAACTCACAAAGACACCAGCAACACAATAGAAAGATAAGGGATTTCCCAGAATTATCCTAGTAAATGTGTCTAAAAACATCGGAATCCGTCCCAATGCAATCGCCTTTTTTTGTTTTAACTTTTTTTTTTTTTTTCTAGTCCGTCGCTATCAATATCCTCAAAAACGAATCGTTCATCCTTGCTCAAATTAATGGGGAAATTGTAGTTTTCTCCGAATAGCTCTTTTTGTTGGAGTCTCCCATTAAAAACAATGTGAGGATGTGAGGAGCCATCAAGGGGTGAAGTCATCTTCTGCGACTTCCGGTAAAGGCAAGTTGCGAACTTTTTAAACATTTTTTTAAATTTTTATTAAATCAACATAAAAATACACAAGATACACTTTCCATTAGTGCATCAACCCCCCAAAGGAAACCCCTCCCTCCCCCATGGGGTGGTATAGCTCGGTTGGTAGAGCGGCCGTGCCAGCAACTTGAGGGTTGCAGGTTCGATCCCCGCTTCCGCCATCCAGTCACTGCCGTTGTGTCCTTGGGCAAGACACTTTACCCACCTGCTCCCATTGCCACCCACACTGGTTTAAATGTAAAAAAAAAATAAAAAAAAATAGATATTGGGTTTCACTATGTAAAGCGCTTTGAGTCACTAGAGAAAAAGTGCTATATAAATACAATTCACATTCACACTCATCCACACCAACTCACACAAAAAAGGGTTGTTTCTTTCTGCTACCAAAATTCTGGTTCCCACAACATATATAACACAGTCTGCAAGGGACACAGTCCCTGGAACACACATGATTGTGTGTGTCGCCGGTCCACTAACACTATCATTAATTACTAGTTTTAATATAATTGTTTTATATGATTTTACTTTCTTTTTTATCCAAGAAAATTTCATTTTTTTCCTTTTTTTAAAAAATTTCATTTTATTTTATTCAAAACAAAAAAAAATAAAAAAAAAACCTTATCTTCATCAGATCAGGTTGTTAATGAAAATAGACTCGTCTAAAAGGTTTTTAAAACCAGGTCCAGTCCAGACAATGTCCAACACACACCCTCATCCATGTACAGCAACAAAAATCAGGGAAACAACAGATTGCATATAAGTTATAAACAAAATTACATTTTCATAAAAAGCATTTGTGTATAGTCCATATTATGTCCAAGTCAGACTCAACACACACCTTCATTTTGTACACTCAAAAAAAAGGGAACACAACAACAGATAGCATATATGTTGCTGTTGTTGCATATCTATAAACATTATTACATTTTCATACTAAGCCTTTAAGGATTTCCCATCTTTTTCAATGTTTTTTGGCATGCATCATTATCGTTGTCAATCATGTATCTTTCTAAAGTTAAAAAATACTGAATGAATGTTTTAAAGAAAGTATTACTAAGTGAATATCTATTTTTGACCTTAAAAATAAATAAATGAGAAATGGGTTGTACTTGTATAGCGCTTTTCTACCTTCAAGGTACTCAAAGCGCTTTGACACTACTTCCACATTTACCCATTCATACACACATTCACACACTGATGGAGGGAGCTGCCATGCAAGGCGCCAACCAGCACCCATCCGGAGCAAGGGTGAAGTGTCTTGCTCAAGACACAATGGACGTGACGAAGTTGGTACTAGGTGGGATTTGAACCAGGGACCCTCGGGTTGCGCACGGCCATTCTCCCACTGCGCCGCGCAGTGTACCAAGTACTATAATTAATTGACTAAGTCATGCTTGTCAATAAACTCTCCTAAAATAACAGAAACTACATCAAGCTTCATAAACAAACCAATCCTTGAACACATTTTTTCAACTTCCACCCAAAAAGAAGACACAATATGACGTTGATGTTCTCTACTAAATCCTTTCAGCAAAAATATGGCAATATTGCAAAATGATCAAGTATGACACAGAATGGACCTACTAAATAAATAAATGGGTTGTACTTGTATAGCGCTTTTCTACCTTCAAGGTACTCAAAGCGCTTTGACACTACTTCCACATTCACCCATTCACACACACATTCACACACTGATGGAGGGAGCTGCCATGCAAGGCACCAACCAGCACCCATCAGGAGCAAGGGTGAAGTGTCTTGCTCAGGACACAATGGACGTGACGAAGTTGGTACTAGGTGGGATTTGAACCAGGGACCCTCGGGTTGCGCACGGCCATTCTCCCACTGCGCCGCGCAGTGTACCAAGTACTATAATTAAATTGACTAAGTCATGCTTGTCAATAAACTCTCCTAAAACAACAGAAACTACATCAAGCTTCATAAACAAACCAATCCTTGAACACATTTTTTCAACTTCCACCCAAAAAGAAGACACAATATGACGTTGATGTTCTCTACTAAATCCTTTCAGCAAAAATATGGCAATATTGCAAAATGATCAAGTATGACACAGAATGGACCTACTAAATAAATAAATGGGTTGTACTTGTATAGCGCTTTTCTACCTTCAAGGTACTCAAAGCGCTTTGACACTACTTCCACATTTACCCATTCACACACACATTCACACACTGATGGAGGGAGCTGCCATGCAGGGCGCCAACCAGCACCCATCAGGAGCAAGGGTGAAGTGTCTTGCTCAGGACACAACGGACGTGACGAAGTTGGTACTAGGTGGGATTTGAACCAGTGAACCAGTGACCCTCGGGTTGCGCACGGCCACTCTTCCACTGCGCCACGCCGTCCCTATCCCGTTTAAATAAGAAAATCTCATTTCAGTAGGCCTTCAACAAGGTCTGTCTGTTCTGAACTGTTATGAACTCAAAGTGTGTGTCAGACATCCAATGCAAAACCAGTCAATCCACTGAAAACACTGCCATAGATGCCAAAAATGGATTCAAGGCTCACTATATATTCCTTTGTGTGTGTGTCCTGATGTTATGGCTGTGCAAGAATGTGCTTTTTTTCAGTGTTTCTTCTCCCGTGGCGTCGAGCTGCGGTGGTCCCGCGGCACCAGTCCACAGACACACTGACTAGGCCGGGCCGGGCTCAGGTATCTCCTCTAACCTCCTCTTTGTCCTGCTTGAAAATAGCCCCTTTTGTCTGATTTTTTTCTGCAGGTCATTGTGAGGAGTGCGTCTTAGTGTCCGCTTTAATTCACGCTGTAACCCAATCTGCGATGCCTCCCAACGATCCACGTCGCCTGCCTGACTCGCAGTTGCTCCTCGGAGAGCTGAAGCTGCATTACCCCCCCCCCCCCCCCCCCGCCCTAACTGCACCCGTGGGACGACTTCAGAACTTTGTTGTTTAAATATTTAAATAGCCCTTTAATTGGCGCCCGACAGACCTCACCCACAGCACGACTTGCATGCTGCTCTGTGAACGTACAGAACATTCTTGTGCAGATAAATCGTACGTTGCATGAAGGCAACACGTCAGTTTTATGCACCTCACCCAAACAAAAGCTTTTTTTTAATTATCTTGTTAAAATAAAATACAGTTGTTGTCACAAACCCTTTCAATGTGTGTTTAGTTGTTCTGTTTTATATTAATTACGCTACTTGTTTCTCATGGTTTAGTCTGAATAATATTACGATTGCGGCATTGTTGTCGTGATCCCAGGATGCAGTGAAGGCAGGCAATACCAAAAGTTTAGTACCAGTACCGGTAATAAAATTTATTTAGATACTTTTCGGTACTTTTCTAAATAAAGGGGACCACAACAAATTGCACTATTGGCAGAGGTGGGTAGTAACGCGCTACATTTACTCCGTTACATTTACTTGAGTAACTTTTGGGATAAATTGTACTTCTACGAGTAGTTTTTATGCAACATACTTTAACTTTTACTTGAGTATATTTATAGAGAAGACACGCTACTTTTATTCCGCTCCATGTATCTACATTCAGCTCGTTACTCGCTACTTTTGTTTATCGATCTGTTAATGTTTGTTTTGGTTTATGACAGAGCTTCAAAGTAGAATCTACGCATGCCTGCGTTTCACCAATCACATGCAGTCACTGGTGACGTTGGACCAATCAAACAGAGCCAGGCGGTCACATGACCCGACTTAAACAAGTTGAAAAACTTATTCGGGTATTACCATTTAGTGGTCAATTCTACGGATTATGTACTGTACTGTGCAATCTACTAATAAAAGTTTCAATCAATCAAAAGTGTGAAGGAAAAAAGACACTTTTTATTTCAACCGTACTTCCGTCAAAACCCTAAAGACTGATCACACAGTTCCTGTCTTGACAATAAAAGTGCCGCTCCATCGCGCCTGCGCTAAAAAAATAAGAGTCCGAAAGCCAACGCAGACAAGCTAGCAAACTACGGGAGTTTGCCGCCAATGTATTTCTTGAAAAGTGTATGAAAACGAATATGGCAGCTGGACAAATAAGATGCCAAAAACCAACGACTTTTATGTGGTATTGGAAAGAAAAGAGGAACATTTTTTCTCCTCCATTTGAAAACGTGGACGTTATCAGCAATACTGTCTGATTCCAATCAATGCAAGTCATCAGAATCAGGTAATACAGCAACTTATATTCTTGTCTTCATGAAAGATAGGAATCTGTGTTAAAGGAAAAAATAAAAGTTTTTTTTTTTTTTTAGTAACCAGCTAGCACAGTTAGTAGAACTGTGTTTTTATTACTGTGTATTTGATAGGTGCCGTCTGAAATTCAACTATTTCAACTATTCATTAAAACACCTTAAACATGTCAACAAAAACGGCAAAATAAATATAAATTATATACTGTATATATAAATGTAAAGGAAAAAATAAACGTTTTTTTTTTTTTTAGTAACCAGCTGGCACAGTTAGTAGAATTGTGTTTTTATTACTGTGTATTTGATAGGTGCCGTCTGAAATTCAACTATTTCAACTATTCATTAAAACACCTTTAACATGTCAAAAAAAACGGCAAAATAAATATAAATTATTTACTGTATATATAAATGTATGTATATATATATATACACACACACATATATATATATATATATATATATATATATATATATATATATATATATATATAATATATATATGTGTGTGTGTGTGTATGTATATGTATATATGTAGTAGATCACCTCGACTTGGTCATTTAAGTAATTGATAAACGTTGAAAAACTTATTGGGGTTTTACCATTTAGTGGTCAATTGTACGGAATATGTACTGTACTGTGCAATCTACTAATAAAAGTTTCAATCAATCAATAAATCAATTAATCACTGAATGCCTACTGAGCCTATGGTGCTGTTAAGTTATTGTGGCTCAATGTGCCTTAATTTTTTTTATTTTATTGTACTATTATCTAATATATATTATTGTTTTAGTTGCTTAAGAGATATTCCTAACTCTGAATTTGCTCATTGCTATATTTTTATGTTTTTGTGCATTATTTTTGTTGCCGTAATCAGGTTACTCATCAGTTACACAGTACTTGAGTAGTTTTTTCTCAACATACTTTTTATTTTTACTCAAGTAAATATTTGAGTGACTACTCCTTACTTTTACTTGAGTAATAAATCTCTAAAGTAACTGTACTCTTACTTGAGTACAATTTCTGGCTACTCTACCCACCTCTGACTATTGGCTATACTTTAACAAAAAATGTTACGGTACATTAATCCTATTTTTCTAATTGCAAGTTTGTCCTAGTGAACATAAAAGACTACTTGTATTTTATAAGTAAGTAAACGAGCTAAAGCTCCTAATTCAGCTGCTGACATGTGCAGTAACATATTGTCTCATTTTCCATTCTATTATTTTGTCAAAATTATTAAGGACAAGTGGTAGAATATGAATTATTAATCTACTTGTTCATTTACTGTTAATATCTGCTTGCTATCTCTTTGAACATGTTCTATCTACACTTCTGTTAAAATGTAATAATTATTACGACTGGCTGGCATCCATCCATCCATTTTCTACCGCTTATTCCCTTTTGGGGTCGCGGGGGGCGCTGGCGCCTATCTCAGCTACAATCGGGCGGAAGGCGGGGTACACCCTGGACAAGTCGCCACCTCATCGCAGGGCCAACACAGATAGACAGACAACATTCACACTCACATTCACACACTAGGGCCAATTTAGTGTTGCCAATCAACTTATCCCCAGGTGCATGTCTTTGGAGGTGGGAGGAAGCCGGAGTACCCGGAGGGAACCCACGCATTCACGGGGAGAACATGCAAACTCCACACAGAAAGATCCCGATGCCAAATTTGTCCCTTCGTGGATGCGTCGACATGAACACAGCAACGGTAAGTTTAAATGATTTATTTAGCTTAACAAAAGCAGGCTATGAACAAAAACACTGGAGCCAACACACAAAATAAACCAAGGGCGCTAGCATAAAAGCTAGGAATAGAAAACAGAAAAACTAAGACTGGCACGAAAGCACACAAAAAGGAAAAACAATTAATTAGCATGAGAGCTGGAATAAAACAAAGGCTTAGCGTGAAAAGCTAGCGAGAATACACATACGTGTAGTAGGCAGTCGTGAATGTTGCTCAAAGGCAAATTAGAGTCCCAGGCAGAAGAATGAAAAGAGGAAGGCTTATAAAGGGAAGGTGATTAGCAAAGAACAGGTGTGCAGGAACCGGGAGTAACAGCTGAAACTAGTAAGTAACCATGGTGATGGACTAAACGGGAAATAAACGGATCAAACGGAAAATGAGAACAAAGATGGACAAATAAACAATTATATGTGAAGATCCGAGTCACGGATCGCAACAAAAATCGCTTATTTTTCTGTTGTTTGATACTATCCATTAATTTTGGATGATACCACAAATTTGCGTATCAATCCGATACCAAGTCGTTACAGGATCATAGATACATCATATTCAAAGCCTCTTGTGTCCAGGGACATATGAGCTGAATTTATAAACATAATATACATTTTTAAAAATCGAAAGAAGATGTCAATCAATTTGTCAATCATATTTGGAAATGCCAAAACAGACATAAATTAAAATATAACATTTTTTTCAACAACGATTTGATAGTAGGCTAATATAGCTAATATAGACACTTACATCATGCGTTGCCTTCATTATAACACTTATATGAGGCTTTTAATTTTTTGTGGCTCCAGACAGATTTGTTTTTGTTTTATTTTTAGACCAATATGGCTCTTTCAACATTTTGGGTTGCAGACCCCTTCCCTAAAAAACTTTTGTGCTGGTGCACTTGTAGGCTGAGATAGCAACTCTACTTCACCTTTGCTCCATTCACCTGCAAGTGAGGCATGTCAAGATGCTGGCTAAAGACCATGATTGTGACACGGTGTGCCTTGCACTGGTCACAAAAAAACTGACTCCAACATGAAGTTCTGGCATGCGAACAGCAGGAATGTTCACGCAAGACCGTTACCAATGACCAACTTTATTTCACAACATAAACCTTCTCAGTGTTAGTTTGGTAAGGCACTTAACAAAAATAGGCAGAATAGATTCAGGTCACATTAAATCAGTGCTTCTCAAAGCTATTATAACACACTGCCCCCAGGAACAAGAACCCATTTTGCCTTACCCCCAATCTCAATAAATAGTAAAATGTGTCTATAAAACCCTGTATCCAAATGAACATTAAATAAAACAAAAAAGAACAAATAGCTTTATTAACATTGCTTTTAGTCTGCAACAGAAAATATTTAAAGTTCAATTTTCTGAAATAAAAAAACAATTAAATCTTTATTTAATAGATAAACCTTCTTGGACCGACTCAAGGCCATTTGATACTGAAAAGTAATATTGAATAAACTGTGATCAGCAACATTTGACTGACCATTTGTCCTCTTTTCCCCGGACATGTCCTCTTTTGCAGGACTGTCCGGGGTGTCCGGGTGGGGTTTATTAAATGCCTCAAATGTCCGGCATTTCGAGGCAGGGTTGCGTGCATTTTCAATGTACGTACAGGCTTAAGAAGGGGTTAAAAACTAAGCAAATTGTGAGGGTGTGTGCACGCAGCAGAACTCGTGACGGAGGGGCAGAGACAGAGAGAGAGAGATGTGGATTGTTTGTTGATCAAGGCATACTTGGTCAACAGCCATACTGGTCACACTGAGGGTGGCCTTATACACAACTTTAACACTGTTACAAATATGCGCCACACTGTGAACCCACACCAAACAAGAATGACGAACACATTTCGGGAGAACATCCGCACCGTAACACAACATAAACACAACAGAACAAATACCCAGGACCCCTTGCAGCACTGACTTTTCCGGGATGCTACAATATACACCACCGCTACCCTAACGTCACATCAAATATTCCACTTTGAAAAATAATTTTCGGTGGATTTTACATATTTTGTGTTTGCCATAAAAAAAACATAGTTTTGTTTGAAAAAAAAGGGCACGAAACAAACAAACAAAGAACGAGATAAAAAATACTAAAACATTTTGAAATGAGGAATAGATCTGAAGTTGATGTAGATTCCAGAGAATTAAGCGTTAAACATAAAATGTATGTACTCACCATTATCATCATTTCATGACCCAAGCAAAACACTTTTTACACGTTTATACTGAAATAAAATACACCTACAACTTATTAAATAAAAACATAGAAAAAACTAGCGGCGGTAAGGTTCAGATCCATGAAGGAATGAAAAGTGAATGAATGTTTATAACTGCATACAATTGTGTCTTCTTTTTTATTATTTCTTTTAATGAATGAATTAACGTTTATGACCTTTTTCCAAAACAATATATAATGTGAGATATAACAGGACAAAGCATACCATTTGTTTTCAAAACGCTTACAAAAAAGTGGGACCCCATTTTGAAAATTCCTAGCGTCAACACTGCTGTCAACAGAGGAGAAAAAATGCTTTATTTTAAATATATATATTATTTATAAAGCAATTTTGAGTATCATTGGCAAATTTTCACCTAGTCCCGGATTTGGCAAGCATATTTAGCGGTTTAGCTCGGTATTTGTTCTCTCGTGTTTATGTTGTGTTACGGTGCGGATGTTCTACCGAAATATGTTTGTCATTCTTGTTGGGTGTGGGTTCACAATGTGGCGCTTATTTGTAACAGTGTTAAAGTTGTTTATACCGCCACCCTCAGTTTGACCTGTATGGCTGTTGACCAAGTATGACTTGCATTCACTTACGTGTGCATACGAGCCGCTTACATCATGTGACTGGGTCGGCATGTTGTTTATATGGAGGGAAAGCGGACTTTACGCCCCCAATTTTGTTGTCTGGGTGGAAATCGGGAAGGTGGTTGTCCAGATTTTCGGGAGGGTTGGCAAGTATGAGTATTAGCGGTGAATGCGGTGTTACAGCGGCACCGCCGCTGTATAGTACCGACGGGCCAGCTCTAATGTTAAATTGAGATTGCCTCAAGGGCCAAATGAAATTACACGGCGGGCCAAATTTGGCCCACGGGCCAGAGTTTGACACCCATGCTCCAAATAAACAAAACAATATCCGGGCAACGGATCATGACATTCCCCGCACCGCACCACCCCACTATTTGAGAAAAAATGCAATAAAGACAGACACAAATTAAAGATTTGGTTGTAATTAAGGTGATTATTCCAAATAAAATGCACATTAGTTAGTGACTGTGTGTGTGTGTGCGTGTCAGCAGGGCGGCTGCATTGGAGGTCAGTTCAGCCAAATGGAAAGTTGACCCATGACCACCTTTTTATGTTTTTTGGGATTTTCTGTACTGTATAGCGCTTGATATTGTGTTCAAAGTGTGCAAACCGTACTAAAGTACAGGCTTTAACCCAATATTCATGATTACATTATTTGTTCTAAGGACTTTTGCTTCAATACACAAACTGTTCTGTCTACGGACAAGTTTGTCAATCGATGTTCCACTGTAAGATCAGCTTTAAGTGCTGATAAATATAGATTTCACCAGATAAATAATCAGATTTGAGAGGATTTAGAGCAGGGGTCACCAACGCCGTGCCCGCGGGCACCAGGTAGCCCATTCTAAAAATAGCTCAAATAGCAACACTTACCAGTGAGCTGCCTCTACTTTAAAATTTTGTATTTATTTCCTAGCAAGGTGGTCTTGCTTTGCTCGACATTTTTGATTCTAAGAGGGACAAAACTCAAATAGAATTTGAAAATCCAAGAAAATATTTTAAAGACTTGGTTTTCATCTGTTTAAATAAATTTGTTTAATTGATTAAATCAATTCATTTATTTCAGAACGACAATTTTTTGAGAAAAAATACAACCTTAAAAATGATTTTAGGAATTTTAAACACATACTTTTTTACCTTTTAAATTCCTTCCTCTTCTTTCCTGACAATTTAAATCAATGTTTAAGTATGTTTATTTTTTTTATTGTAAAGAATAATACATTTTAATTTAAATCTTCATTTTAGCTTCTGTTTTTTCGACGAAGAATATTTGTGAAATATTTCTTCAAACTTATGATTAAAATAAATAAAAAATATCCTGGCAAATCTAGAAAATCTTTGGAATCAAATTTAAATCTTAATTCAAAATATTTTACATTTATTTTTTTAAATTTTTGTTCCGTCAAATCTAGAAGAAATAATGATTTGTCTTTGTTAGAAATATAGCTTGGTCCAATTTGTTATATATTCTAACAAAGTGCAGATTGGATTTTAACCTATTTAAAACATGTCATCAAAATTGTAAAATTAGTCTTAATCAGGAAAAATGACTAATGATGTTCCATAAATTATTTTTTTAAATATTTTCAAAAAAATTCGAATTAGCTAGTTTTTCTCTTTTTTTCAGTTGAAATTTGAATTTTAAAGAGTCAAAATTATGTTTCAAAATTTAATTTTCCTATTTTCCTTTTTTCTCCTCTTTCAAACCGTTCAATTAAGTGTTTTTTCATCATTTATTTTCTACAAAAAACCTTCTGTAAAAGGAAAAAAAAATGTACGACGGAATGATGGACAGAAATACCCATTTTTTTATATACAGTATATATAGATTTATTTATTAAAGGTAAATTGAGCAAATTGGCCATTTCTGGCAATGTATTTAAGTTTGTATCAAACTGGTAGCCCTTTGTATTAATAAGTACCCAAGAAGTAGCTCTTGGTTACAAAAACAGTCGTGACCCCTTATTTAGACTTTGCAGTGTATTAAGACAATGTGAAGTCTTTTCAGTTTTTAGAAAAATAGGAGCTAAAAACAAAAAAATTTTTCTAGTGATATGTTTTATTTTAAGCAAAGCCAATGTTTCTATTTACTGTAGCGAGGTTCTGAAACAGTCATGGACACTTTATACATAAGCGAAGCATTATAATTGTTTTTTTTTTAAACTGGACGGATCATATTTGTTTAAAAAAACGGATGTTTAAATTTGTAACACCAATGCCAAGATTTGGGGATTGCCAAGTAAATATGAATATTATAATACATTTGAAACTGAGATAAAATAAAGGGAATTCATGTGAAATGTCAACAATCAAGGTATTTTTTCCCCCTCTGAGCTTAACCGGAGTTCCCATCTGTGGACATACAACCCGGGGCTTTTTGGGCTTGTCCCCCATTGAGGAGGAGAAGCAGCAACAGGAAAAAAGAGAGAGGAAGACCACGTTAAAACAGTAAACATTATAACTTGATATCAACACTAAGCTGGAGTCTGCTGTGCGTCTCCTCTCTTTGCTTTGGTCTCCTGGGATGGTGGAATCCGGAAGAACGTCCTCAAACAGTCTCAGGGCCTAAAAATAAATCATTTGTACAGTGCAAGGGAATTTAAAATGTCATCTGCAACAATAAATCGAAATAGTAGACGGGGTATTCACTTTTTACTGTATCTGTTGAACGCATGAAACATGGGAAGTGATTTTGGAGTGTAAATATAGATAAATATACAACTTTATCCAGCAGAACCGTCAGTTATTATGCTTGAAATTTTAGATACAACATTTTGGCATCACAAAAAAAACTCTAAAACAGAACAAAACTGGTTGGTTTTGCTTAGAATACAATTGTTTTTATCCACAAATTACAATTTTGAAATGGTTCGTCATTTATCCCATTGCAGTCTTTGGTCTAAAATGTATTTTATTTATATAGCTCGGTTGGTAGAGCGGTCGTGCCAGCAACTTGAGGGTTGCAGGTTCGATCCCCTCTTCCGCCATCCTAGTCACTGCCGTTGTGTCCTTGGGCAAGACACTTTACCCACCTGCTCCCAGTGCCACCCACACTGGTTTAAATGTAAAAAATAGATATTGGGTTTCACTATGTAAAGCGCTTTGACTCACGAGAGAAAAAGCGCTTTATAAATATAATTCACTTCACTTCACTTCACTTCTTTCAGTTCAACAAATATTTTTTTTAAATAAGTGCTCATATCTTCAATAAAAACAAAACAACAAACTGTAAACTCGTCGTGTTTGGAGGATGAAGAATACTGAGTTGCATCCCAAGAACACCACACCTACTGTAAAGCATGGGGGTGGAAACATCTTGCTTTGGGGCTGTTTTTCTGCTAAGAGGACAGGGCGATTGATCCGTGTTAAGGAAAGAATGAAAGGTGCCATAATCGTGAGATTTCGAGCCAAAACCTCCTTCCATCAGTGAGAGCTTTGAATGGTTGACTTATCTTCCACCATAATTTACAAATAAATTCTTTAAAATTCCTATAATGTGAATTCCTGGATTTTTTTTTCACATTCTGTCTCTCACAGTTGAAGTGTACCTATGATGAAAATTACAGACCTCTGTCATCATTTTAAGTGGGAGAACTTGCACAATCGGTGGCTGACTAAATACTTTTTTTGCCCCACTGTAAATATATATATTCAGAAGTACCAAGGGTTGAAAGAGTAGCTAGAACGGATGTAGAAGGTCAAGGCTAGCGTGGTCCCCGTGGAAGTGGGGGCGCTCGAAGCAATAGCCCCCAAACTGGGAGATTGGCTCCAATAGATCCCAGGAACAACACCTGAAGCCTCAGTCCAGAAGAGCGCAGTCCTAGGAACAGCAAAGATACTGCGCAGAACCCTCAAACGCCCAGTCTCTAATAGAGGACCCGAGCATATACGTCGCCGGGGTTTTCCGCCGTAAAAACCCCCCTTCACCCCCGCTGTGTTACACTCATTAACGAGGCTTTCTGTGTCGAATATTAAGCAAGTTTGTCCGGAGGGCCGTGCTAACTAACCCGTGCTAGCCCAGCGCATGGTGAGGGCCTCGGGGAGCTAATGCTAGCAGGCGTCTAGTCGGCTAAAGCCTGCAATCTGTGACGTGCGGGGATCTAAACACCAGGTGAGGAATATATATATATATATATATATATATATATATACTTTAGGAGTTTGTATTAGGGCTGGCCTTTTTCTGATATCTCGATATTTCAGGCCATATCGCAATACACGATATATTTCTCGTAGGGCTGGGCGATATGGCCTTTTTTAAATACCGCGATATTTTTAGGTATTTTTAGATTCTGTTCATAACTTTTATGGACAGAATTTCTAGGCGCAGTCAAGGCGTTGAGGGGTTCCGGTTTGGTGGCCGCAGGATTAGGTCTCTGCTTTTTGCGGATGATGTGGTCCTGATGGCTTCATCTGGCCGGGATCTTCAGCTCTCGCAGCAGAGTGTGAAGCGACTGGGATGAGAACCAGCACCTCCAAGTCCGAGTCCATGGTTCTCGCCCGGAAAAGGGTGGAGTGAAGTGAGGTGAAGTGAATTATATTTATATAGCGCTTTTCTCTAGTGACTCAAAGCGCTTTACATAGTGAAACCCAATCTCTAAGTTACATTTAAACCAGTGTGGGTGGCACTGGGAGCAGGTGGGTAAAGTGTCTTGCCCAAGGACACAACGGCAGTGACTAGGATGGCGGAAGTGGGAATCGAACCTGCAACCCTCAAGTTGCTGGCACAGCCACTCTACCAACCGAGCTATGCCGCCATCTCCGGGTTGGGGAGGAGACCCTGCCCCAAGTGGAGGAGTTCAAGTACCTTGGATTCTTGTTCACGAGTGAGGGAAGAGTGGATCGTGAGATCGACAGGCGGATCGGTGCGGAGCTTCAGTAATGTGGACGTGGCGTAGTGGAAGAGTGGCCGTGCGTAACCCGAGGGTCCCTGGTTCAATACCCACCTAATACCAACCCTGTCACGTCCCTTGCTCCTGATGGGTGCTGGTTAGCGCCTTGCATGGCAGCTCCCTCCATCAGTGTGGGAATGTGTGTGTGAATGGGTAAATGTGGAACTTGTTGGGATGTCGCATGGCTGCAGTTGTGTGTCCCCGAGTATGCAAGAATCCAGGAGAGTTGCGTGGAGGTAAGATGAATTTAATACACAAAAGAAAATAACAAAAGCAAACATAAAGCAGTCGTGCAGATAAACGTTCTCAACATAATATTTATCATCGAGCACTGAGGAGTGCTCGAGTGAAACATAAATAGACACTAGTGTGATTGACAGCAGGTGTGAACCGCTGCCAATCAACGAAAAGAGAAAAATAGTGCTCCGTGAATAAAAACAGGAAATACAACAAAATAAGAGCACTGAACCGGAAGTAAATACAAAAACACAAAAAACTAACAGAAATGAAGTGACACATCGTTACAGGACCTCCCCCTCAAGGAACAGATACCAGATGTTCCCTGGGAAAGAAAAAAAAATGGAAAAAAGTCCAAAATGTAAGGGAGGGTGGAGGGAGGATTTGGTGGAGGGTTGCCAAACCTCGTGTCCCCGCAGCCAGCGAGGGAAAGTCAGGTGGCGGCGCCGCGTAGAGCGCCGCTGGAACTGGCGAGGCGGGCGGCCAGGGAACGGCCAAATCACTGGCCGAAAAAGAGGAGAGTGCGCAGGGCACGGCCACATCCACGGCCGACGTAGAAGCGGGCGCGCTGAAGCAGGCCGGGAAGCAGAAGACGTAACCGGCGGCGTGGAAACCGCAGGCGTCATCAACGGCGTGGAAGTGGCAGATGTCATCGGCGGCGTGAAAGCGGCAGACGTCATCGGCGGCGTGAAAGCGGCAGACGTCATCGGCGGCGTGAAAGCGGCAGACGTCATCGGCGGCGTGAAAGCGGCAGACGTCATCGGCGGCGTGAAAGCGGCAGACGTCATCGGCGGCGTGAAAGCGGCAGACGTCATCGGCGGCGTGAAATCGGCAGACGTCATCGGCGGCGTGAAAGCGGCAGACGTCATCGGCGGCGTGAAAGCGGCAGACGTCATCGGCGGCGTGAAAGCGGCAGACGTCATCGGCGGCGTGAAAGCGGCAGACGTCATCGGCGGCGTGAAAGCGGCAGACGTCATCGGCGGTGTTGAAGCGGCAGGCGTCATCGGCGGCGTGAAAGCGGCAGATGACGCCGGGCGAGGAGCAGCAAATGCTGGCCGAGGAATAGCGGATGCCGGCGGTGACGAAGCCCGGCGTGGTGCTGCTCTTGGCGGCGTTGGGGCTCGGCGTGGAGCCGGCGTTGGGGCTCGGCGTGGAGCCGGCGTTGGGGCTCGGCGTGGAGCCGGCGTTGGGGCTCGGCGTGGAGCCGGCGTTGGGGCTCGGCGTGGAGCCGGCGTAGGGGCTCGGCGTGGAGCCGGCGTAGGGGCTAGGCGTGGAGCCGGCGTAGGGGCTAGGCGTGGAGCCGGCGTAGGGGCTAGGCGTGGAGCCGGCGTTGGGGCTGTGCGAAAGCCCGCCAGGCACGTAGATGTCTCCGTGGAAGGAGACGCTTGCGAAGATGACAGCAGTGTGTGCCTGGCTGCACCGCAGTGTATTGTGGGCCCCCCTCCACTAGGCGGCTGCCAGAAACCGTCCACACTTGCGGGAAGACATGCCTGCTCGTCGGCGTCCCCCGGTGCGAAAACCAGGGACGGGCGGGAGGAGGCCAGGAAGAGGGACGAAGACACGTCCCGCGCCGAGTCCCAGCAGGAGGACAAAAGTGACCTCACTGTGGGCTCCACTGGAGCTCTCGGCGATCCAAAAAAGAGAGCGGGAGCTGGCAGAAAGAGCAGCCGGGGAGCAGCCGCTGGAAGCTGCGTAGGAGCAGGGAGAAGCAGCTCAGCAGACGACGGGAAGGATGGCGGCGGCGGACGTGCCGGTCGGAGAGCCGCAGTAGGCGACGGAGCCGCAGGAGCCGCGAGACGTGAAGGAGGAGGTGGGCGCGCCGGTCGGTGAGACGTAGCCGGCAGCGTTGCCGAGAGGAAGGATGGCGGCGGAGGACGCGCCGGTCGGTGAGCCGTAGCCGGTAGCGTTGCCGCGGGAGCCGCGAGGCATGCAGGAAGTGGCGGACGTGCTGGTCGGAGAGCCGTAGTCAGCCGTCGAGCCGAGAGGAAAGATGGCGGCGGGGGACGCGCCGGTCGGAGAGCCGAAGCCGGTGGCGTTGCCGCGGGGAGAGGGTCCGCGTCTGTAGGCTGGGACCGCACAAACCTGGCCTTCAAGTCCTCCAGGAATTGTGCGGTCCAGAACGTCGGCTGAGGATTGCCGACAGGGATTCTCGCGAGGACACTTTCTTCTGGCTCGATGATACTGTTGGGATGTCGCATGGCTGCAGTTGTGTGTCCCCGAGTATGCAAGAATCCAGGAGAGTTGCGTGGAGGTAAGATGAATTTAATACACAAAAGAAAATAACAAAAGCAAACATAAAGCAGTCGTGCAGATAAACGTTCTCAACATAATATTTATCATCGAGCACTGAGGAGTGCTCGAGTGAAACATAAATAGACACTAGTGTGATTGACAGCAGGTGTGAACCGCTGCCAATCAACGAAAAGAGAAAAATAGTGCTCCGTGAATAAAAACAGGAAATACAACAAAATAAGAGCACTGAACCGGAAGTAAATACAAAAACACAAAAAACTAACAGAAATGAAGTGACACATCGTTACAGAACTAGTGTCAAAGCGCTTTGAGTACCTTAAAGGTAGAAAAGCGCTATATAAGTAAAACCCATTTATCATTTATATATATATAAATACATTTATATATATTTTAAGGCTGTCAAAATTAATAAAATAACTCATGTGATTAATCCCAAGTACTTGTTGCAATAATCATGAACACTTACAGTAGATTTAGTTTGCCCATAGTAGCTCTTTTACCTTAACGGTAATAATGTCAGTGATCAATTAGATTAGATTAATTTACACGATTTTTGTACGATTTGTTCTTCTTCAGACCTTTTCAGAACAAAAAACGAGGTATCCCTCTCAACTGTTTAGACACTGATTGTGTTGGTGCCGAGGAATATGCGATACAAATCCTTAGGTCCTGATCGCGAATGCAAAACTTATCAGTCAGTAGTTTGAATCTACAGTAAACCATAGCAAGTAACCACCAAATGTTTCCCTAGATCCGACGAAGTTGGTGTTTTATGGAACGGGGCTGGAAGTTAGGGCTCGTCTCGGCCCAGTTCACCTTCTCAGCTCACATTCTCCGAGTGAACCCGTGTCCCGGGGGCCAGTTGGGCAGCAACGTCTCATGTCTCAAGTCCTCACAGTTCACTGGGCCCTTTAAAGTGAGCACGCCGACCATAGGGCCCCTCTGGAGTACAAAAACTACAAAGTTCCTATGTGAGGCACACTTGCTTGGACGCACGGGCACTAGCTGTTAACAGCCCATTTAGCTTTGGTACAAATGAATGACAATGGCCAGGACCAAGATATTATCCGCATCGGTTGTTTGAAGCACGGGTCTCTAATTTTGCCTGCAATAGTTCTATTGGGCTCTGAAATTCATCTCATTTTCATAGTCAAATTTTCCCCGGAAAAGTGATCCTCCGATGCTTATGGGAGGGAAATGTCAGAGAGCAGATCAGTTTTCAGACAAGGCACACTCCGGTGAACATACGCGCTAAGATCAAAGTAACCTCTTTGCCTACCGCAGTGCATCCCCAACAGATCTGACAAAGTGTCCCCATTGTGTGACCCTGACCCATTACTGATAATGGATCGCCTCCAGAAGCGACCCTTCCCCACCGGTGTCTGAACCAGTGCTGTACCGAGGCGCGTTGATTACGGATAGATACCTTAGATGGATTAGATTAGTTAGTACTTTATTTATTCCGTCAGGAAAATTTAAATTTTCAGCACAATCCCATTCAAGATCAGACAAACATTACAGGGAGACAGAACAGGATCGCTGACGGGTCTGCCGGCTTCCAGCGCCCCTTACAAAAAAGATCAATCAATCAATGTTTATTTATATAGCCCCAAATCACAAATGTCTCAAAGGACTGCACAAATCATTACGACTACGACATCCTCGGAAGAACCCACAAAAGGGCAAGGAAAACTCACACCCAGTGGGCAGGGAGAATTCACATCCAGTGGGACGCCAGTGACAATACTGACTATGAGAAACCTTGGAGAGGACCTCAGATGTGGGCAACCCCCCACCTCCCCCCTCTAGGGGACCGAAAGCAATGGATGTCGAGCGGGTCTAACATGATACTGTGAAAGTTCAATCCATAGTGGCTCCAACACAGCCGCGAGAGTTCAGTTCAAGCGGATCCAAGACAGCAGCGAGAGTCCCGTCCACAGGAGACCATCTCAAGCGGAGGCGGATCAGCAGCGTAGAGATGTCCCCAACCGATACAGGCGAGCGGTCCATCCTGGGTCCCGACGAGCGGTCCATCCTGGGTCTCGACTCTGGACAGCCAGTACTTCATCCATGGTCATCGGACCGGACCCCCTCCACAAGGGAGGGGGCGACATAGGAGAAAGAAAAGAAGCGGCAGATCAACTGGTCTAAAAAGGAGGTCTATTTAAAGGCTAGAGTATACAAATGAGTTTTAAGGTGAGTCTTAAATGCTTCTACTGAGGTAGCATCTCGAACTGTTACCGGGAGGGCATTCCAGAGTACTGGAGCCCGAACGGAAAACGCTCTATAGCCCGCAGACTTTTTTTGGGCTCTAGGAATCACTAATAAGCCGGAGTCTTTTGAACGCAGATTTCTTGCCGGGACATATGGTACAATACAATCGGCAAGATAGGCTGGAGCTAGATGAGATACAGGTAAACAAGGGGTGGTAATGGGAGAAAAATATAGAAGATTAAAGTAAAATAAAAAAAAATTGGTCTTAGCCTGGGCCCTGGAGAGGGGGTGCAGACTGAGGCCAAGGGAAAAAAGCAACTCATAGCCATAGAACACATCCCTCTTACATGTGTGTAAGAGGGAAACATCAAACATCAAAGAACACAAAGGACATTAAAGACATTAAAGCAGCAGATACAACCAGACACTTCTACATACAGCTCAATCAATCAATCATCAATCAATATTTACTTATATAAACCACAACACAAACCACTACGACATCCTCGGTAGGCCCACATAAGGGCAAGGAAAACTCACACCCAGTGGGACGAAGGTGACAATGATGACTACGAGAACCTTGTAGGGGACGATAGCAATGGATGTCGAGCAGGTCTAACATGATACTGTGAAAGTTCAATCCAAAATGGATCCAACACAGCCGCGAGTGTCCAGTCCAAAGCGGATCCAACACAGCAGCGAGAGTCCCATTCACAGCGGAGCCAGCAGGAAACCATCCCAAGCGGAGGCGGATCAGCAGCGCAGGGATCTCCCAAGCCGATACACAGGCAAGCGGTCCATCCTGGGTCCCGACTATGGATGAGTCTGGACAGCCAGTACGTCATCCACGGCCACCGGATCGGACTGGACCTCCTCCACAAGGGAGAGTGAATAAAAAGTAAAAGAAACATATCCACTGTGGTGGCCTCTGCCATTGTCCGCTGGGGTGGAGGGAGCTTGGCCAGAGACAGGAGCAGACCCAACAAAGCAACCAACTCTCGGCCAGTTTCCAGTCCGCATGGATGAGCGAAGATACGTCCAAGGTGACTGAGGTGTCCGGTACCTGCTCACCCAGCCAAGACACCGCGAAGCCTCTCCGTCCCAGCGCTCAGTGCTAGCTCCGCAGCCCTGTCCCCTCATCCGCATCTCCTCCAGTCCCTCCAAACCGACTCCGGTGTGGCAGAGACCCAGCAGCTGGTCTCCATGGCCAAAAGGCTCCCGGGAGGCAGATCCTGAAGTCCACAAAAAAAGCACCACAGAGGTCACGAAAGTGCCACCCCTTGTCACACAGTCCCAAAGGGTCCCGGATCAAAATTTGAACCGCGACAGTCACAATTTCTGCTATCTGGGAGTCAATACTAGTTTTCAATGTTACCCATTTACAGTAAGCGTGTGTTAATAAATGCTAATTGTTTAAAAACAATAAATATTGTTTTAAATGTCACATTTAAAAATGGGCTAATTATTGTAAATGTGCTGTCTCGTTGTCATATCTTGTTTTCCTATTACATTTTTGAGTCTCATTTGCAAGTATTATATTGTAGACTTGTTATGTTGTTGCAATTCCAAGACATTAGATGGCAGTAGTGTATAGACCAGTGGTTCTCAAATTGGGGTACTTGAAGGTATGCCAAGGGGTACGTGAGATTTCTAAAAAAATATTCTAAAAATAGCAACAATTCAAAAATCCTTAATAAATATATTAATTGAATAATACTTCAAGAAAATATGAATGTAAGTTCATAAACTGTGAAAAGAGATGCAACAATGCAATATTTTAAAATAAATTCAAAAGACATTGAAATAAGATTGAAATCTGATTCTACAGATTTTGTAGATTTGCCAAAATAATCTTTTTGAATTTTAATCATAATAAGTTAGAAGAAATATTTCACAAGTATTCTTCGTCGAAAAAACAGAAGCTAAAATAAAGAATTCAATTAAAATGTATTTATGATTTTTTACAAAAAACAAAACAAAACACTTGAACATTGATCTAAATTGTCAGGAAAGAAGAGGAAGGAATTTAAAAGGTAAAAAGGTATATGTGTTTTAAAATCCTAGAATCATTTTTAAGGTTGTATTTTTTCTCTAAAATTGTCTTTCGGAAAGTTATAAGAAGCAAAATAAAAAAAAATATATATATATATTTAAACACGTGACGACCAAGTTTTTAAGACATTTTCTTCGATTTTCCAATTCTACCAGCTTGCTAGTAAACAAATACAATTTTAAAAATAGAGGCAGCTCACTGGTAAGTGCTGCTATTTGAGCTATTTTTAGAACAGGCCAGCGGGCGACTCATCTGGTCCTTACGGGCTACCTGGTGCCCACGGGCACCGTGTTGGTGACCCCTGATCTAATCTAATCTAATCTAAATAAGTTTGAGTATCAGTACCAAAATATTGTTTACCTACTACTAAAATACAAGTTCTCTAGTGTGTCCACTATTTTATTTAAGGATTTAACTGCAATAAGAGACATATGTTTAATGTACCGTAAGATGTTTTATTACAATAAAGCCAATAATGCCATTTTTGTGGTCCCCTTTATTCAAAAAAGTACAAAAAGGTATCAAAATAGTTTTACTACCAATACCAAAACATTGTTTACTTACTACTAAAAGACAAGTTCTCTAGTGTGTTCACTATTTTTTTTAGGAATTTAACTGCAATAAGAAACACATGTTTAATGTACCGTAAGATTTTTTGTTACAATAAAGCCAATAATGCCACTTTTTGTGGTCCCCTTTATTCAGAAAAGCACCAAAAGGTATTAAAGGCTTAGACCGATTTTTTTAAACTTTATTTTATTTTATTTTAATCTTCTATTTTTTTCCCCACTTGTTTACCTGTATCTCACCTGTTCTGTCTCCCTGTAATGTTGGTCTAATCTTGAATAGGATTGTGCTGAAAATTTTAATTTTCCTAAAAGAATAAATAAAGTACTATCTAATCTAATCTAATCTAAAAAAAATTTAGTACCAGTAACAAAATATTGTTTACCGACTAGTAAAATACAAGTTTTCTAGTATGTTCAATATTTTATTTAAGGATTTAACTGCAATGGGAAAACAATGTTTAATGTACCGTAAGATTTTTGGTCCAAATATAGCCAATAATTCTATTTTTTGTGGTCCCCTTTATTTAGAATAGTACCAAAAGGTATCAAAACAGTTTTAGTACTAGTACCAAAATATTGTTTACTTACTACTAAAATACAAGTTTTCTACTATGTTCACTATTTTTTTTAAGGATTTAACTGCAATAGGAAACATATGTTTAATGTACCGTAAGATTTTTTGTCAAAATATAGCCAATAATGCCATTTTTTGTGGTCCCCTTTATTTAGAAAAGTACCGAAAAGTATCGAAACTGTTTTAGTACCAGTACCAACATATTGTTTACTTACTACTAAAATACAAGTTCTCTAGTATGTTCACTATTTTATTTAAGGACAAACTTGCAATAAGAAACATATGTTTAATGTACCCTAAGATTTGTTGTTAAAATAAAGCCAATAATCCCATTTTTTGTGGTCCCCTTTATTTAAAAAAGTACCAAAAGGTATCAAAACAGTTTTAGTACTAGTAGTAAATATTGTTTAATCACTAGTAGTAAATATTGTTTAATCACATACAAGTTTTCTCGTATGTTCACTATTTCATTTAAGGATTTAACTGCAATAAGAAACATATGTTTAATGTACCGTAAGATTTTTGGTCATAATATAGCCAATAATTCAATTTTTTGTGGTCCACTTTATTTAGAAAAGTATCAAAAGGTATCATAATAGTTTTAATACCAGTACCAAAATATTGTTTACTTACTACTAAAATACAAGTTTTCTACTATGTTTACTATTTTATTCAAGGATTTAACTGCAATAAGAAACATATATTTAATGTACCGTAAGATGTTTTATCACAATAAAGCCAATAATGCCATTTTTTGTGGTCCCTTTTATTTAGAAAAGTACCGAAAAGTATCGAAATAGTTTTAGTACCAGTACCAAAATATTGTTTACTTACTACTAAAATACAAGTTCTCTAGTATGTTCACTATTTTATTTAAGGATTTAACTGCAATAAGAAACACATGTTTAATGTACCGTAAGATTTTTTGTTACAATAAAGCCAATAATGCCACTTTTTGTGGTCCCTTTTATTTAGAAAAGTACCAAAAGGTATCAAAACAGTTTTAGTACTAGTAGTAAAATATTGTTTACCTACTACTAAAACGCAAGTTTTCTAGTATGTTCAATATTTTAATTCAGGATTTAACTGCAATAAGAAACATATGTTTAATGTACTGTAAGATGTTGTATTACAATAAAGCCAATAATGCCATTTTTTGTGGTCCCCTTTATTTAGAAAAGTACCAAAAGGTATCAAAATAGTTTTAGTACCAGTACCAAAATATTGTTTACTTACTACTAAAATACAAGTTCTCTGGTGTGTTCACTATTTTATTTAAGGATTTAACTGCAATAAGAAAAATATGTTTAATTTTACTGTAAGATTTTTTTTTAAAAATATAGCCAATAATAACATTTTTTGTGGTCCCCTTTATTTAGAAAAGTACCAAAAGGTATCAAAACAGTTTTAGTACTAGTACCAAAATATTGTTTACTTACTTTACTTACTTACTTATCCCCCCCCCCCCCCCCTGTTTACCTGTATCTCACCTGTTCTGTCTCCCTGTAATGTTTGTCTAATCTTGAATGGGAATGTGCTGAAAATGTTAATTTTCCTGAAGGAATAAATAAAGTACTATCTAATCTAATCTAATTTAAAAAATGTTAGTACCAGTACCAAAATAGTGTTTACCTACTACTAAAATACAAGTTTTCTAGTATGTTAAATATTTTATTTAAGGATTTAACTGCAATAGGAAACATATTTTCGGTTCAAATATAGCCAATAATGCCATTTTTTGTGGTCTTCTAAAAGTACCGAAAAGTATCAAAGTAATTTTAGTACCAGTACCAAAATACTGGTATCGTTACACCACTAGTCTACATAAACTCGCATGCAAACACACGCCGTGTGCTCTCCGACTCTGCCACGTAAATATCGCCTCAGGCATGTTCTCAGCCCCTCCCGCCTCATAATTACTTTAGTGATCAAGGTTAGAGCGGTGCTAAAGCGCTCTAACCTTTTAACCTTCCGCCAACTCTCCCATTAGTGCACCTTGGAAGCTGATTCTAGGTGTCAAACGGCGTCGCCGGGGACAACGAGCCCCTTGAGTTAACATGAAAACGACGAAACCAAGAGACGGGTCTGAGCGGCGGCGGCGGAGGCCTCGGTGGGACTCAGACGCTGCGGCAGAGACAGCGAGAGCACGAGGGGGTCAAAAATGCGTTAGTAAGCGCAACCCCCTCCCTCGCAGACCCCCACCCGGGCTTACAGAAACACGACAGACTCCCACAACGCTCCGTGCCTTCCCGCCGGCCCCCAGGGCTCCTCCAGACAGCTCAGGAATTCCGGACAGGGATCCGACTGGGTCTACAGCTGGGATGAGAATTTCCACCGTCCTCCGTTTGGCCCTCTTATTGTCTGGGGGTTGCCATCGTAGTCCTCCCCGTCTGGCTTCCCAGCTCACTGTTTTCATATTGTTTTTGCTCAAGGGCAAGGGTCGCGCCGGGTTGCGACATCTGAGTTTGACGGGAAATGAATTGCAAACAGAGCTCGTAATGGAGGTGAGAATCCCAAACTCGCATGCAGGAATATTAGGGGTAAATATTACTTTTTGTTATGAGCAAAATTGCTAATCATATTGCTTTTCCCCCCGCAATCATCAGCAATGATCGTTAGATTGAATTAGTACCTGATTAGTTTTCAGGCTGTAAATGTTACCGAGCAACACCGCCAAACATCTAAAGCATTATCTGATGTTGCGGTATTGAGCGTGGGCCCTCGGTGGAGGCATTGGCCTGCTAAATGGTCGGTCCAGGGGACTTTTGCCCGGGTGCAGTACTAAAATATATTTCCAGAGGGCACTATTGAACAGAGAGAGAAACACTGGGTGTCTTGTAGAATAACCCTGTTTATACTCACTGAAGGTAAATATTCAATAATAAACCACTTCTTTGGTTATTTCACATTGGCTCATATATTAAAATGAACACAACACAATTATTTAATCAAAAGAGCAAATGGTTAAATATGAATAGGACCTACTTTAAAGGAATTATAGTATCACAGGAAGGGCATTTTACTTTGGGGCCTCACGGAATAATGCACTGATTTATTTGTGGAATGCCCACTTTTTGTAAATTTGCATCATAAAGAAACAAACCAAAAATAAAAGACACCACACAGAAAATACCCTCTAATTAGTTATTAAACATGCAAACATTTTCATTGTAGTATTTTTGTGTGTCATCAGGGCCAAAACAAATGTTAAGTGTATTCAAATATTATCATTTCTGATTCCAAACAGTATTGTTCTGTATTTTATTGTTCATTGTGAAATCAAAGCAAATTCATGGCTAATTATAGCATTATTTTCTCAGGAACATTTACGGTAATTTACTGTGAAATATATTTGGAGCAATTTACTGGAACTGCAGAGTTATGATGTTATATATATATATATATATATATATATATATATATATATATATATATATATATATATATTTATTTATTTATTTATTATATATATATATATATTTATGTGTGGGAACAATCACAAGACTACTTCACCTTTACAGAACTGTTTCAGGAGGTGTTCCCTCAATATATATATATATATATATATATATATATATATATATATATATATATATATATGTATGTGTGGGAAAAATCACAAGACTACTTCACTTTTACAGAACTGTTTCAGGAGGTGTTCCCTCAATATATATATATATATATATATATATATATATATATATATATATATATATATATATATATATATATATATATATATATACATGTATATATATATATATATATATATATATATATATATATATATATATATATATATATATATATATATATATGTATGTGTGGGAAAAATCACAAGACTACTTCACTTTTACAGAACTGTTTCAGGAGGTGTTCCCCTCAATCGTCAGGAGATTTTGGGAACACCTCATGAAACAGTTCTGTAGAGATGAAGTAGTCTTGTGATTTTTCCCACACATACATATTGCGCTCTACCACGGTATTGAGCACTATTCTCTGGATAATCCAATTAAGACATATATATATATATATATATAAATATATGTCTTGATTATATCAATCATCTTCTGATGATTGAGGGAACCCCTCATGAAACAGTTCTGTAGAGATGAAGTAGTCTTGTGATTTTTCCCGCACATACATATATATATATATACATATATATGTAGATTATCCGTTATACAGTGCTCAGTACCGGAGTGGAATATACGTTAGGCCAGCAGGAAAAAAACACAGAGGCTATATCATCCCTACAGGCCTGTTTCGCAGGTTTCCCTGGGGAGATTTTTTAAAACCCAGAGGATTTTATAAAACCTGCGAAACAGGCCTGTTGGGATGGTATAGCCTCAGTGTTTTTTCCTGACCTAACGTACGTACTGGTTATTTTACACTTATCTATGTTAATACAATGTAAAATATATATAATCGCTAGAGTAAGCGGTTGAATTTAAATAGCACCTACTTTTTTTGATGCACTGCATGCAGTAAGATATGATTTTACAGGAAGGACATATTAAATAAAGCAGACTCAACAGAGTGAGCAAACTTTTAAGCATTACATATTTTTTTATTAAATTAGACTTCCATCCATCCATCCATTTTTGAACGCTTTTCGCTTTTGGAGTCAAAGTGAGGCTTGAGCCTAACATAGACATTTTTCTTTAACATAAAATAATTTCCATAAAATATAAATTATTTTTCATGGATCAAATATTTCTTATAGCTACAGCATAAAAAAACAACAACCTGTCAACTATCTTCTAAATTAATTTTTCAACATTAGGACAGCCCGCTAGACATGAAATGACACCCTTTTAGTCATCTTTATGCTCTTTTAATCCTATATAGTAATGCTGCCTGAGGCTAAGCCAATCAGTGGCCACGATACTGAACAGCGTGACCTGATTGGTTTTTGTCTGGTCTTGTGGCCAATACTACTGTAGTATTGATGTATTTAAAAAAAAACTTTAAAATGCTTTATTTAGTGCAGAAATGCACAGCAGTGTCCAATGTGCATGTCCATTTGCGGCCTGCAGCTTGTGTTTTGTTGACCCAAAACAAAAGTGAAAATGTAGAAAAAAAGGAAAAATATACAATGTAATGTGAAAAAGGTTAGTTTTGATACACATTACAAATAATCAAATGTCACCTATAACACAAAGCTGACAAAATGTTTGTCATTCAATACATAAAACGACTGTTTTTAGCAGTTTTCATCAAAATGCAGACTAAAAAATTATGGGTTATTTTGATAACCCAATTTATGAGTTGCTCGTGTTGGGTTAAATTTTGGAGTTATTTTTATGAAGAGCAATTACATTTTAGGGTTTATAAGGGTATTATTTCAATTCAATTTCTGGGTTTTTGAAATTATAAACCAATTTTAGGTAAAATATTTGTATAAAAAAAAATACTTCAATTAAAACTTGACTTTTTTGAAGGGAAATTTATTAAGGACTGCGATGAGATGACGACTTGTCCAGGGTGCACGCCGCCTTCCGCCCGGTTATAGCTGAGATAGGCACCAGCGCCCCCCGCAACCCCAAAGGGAATAAGCGGTAGAAAAATGGATGGATGGAATTTATTAAGCATTAAATATTAAATATTGTATTATTTTTACATTAATTATATTAATATTAATACATATTAAATACATCATTAACATTATTCACAATCACCCAACATTCAGTTAGCACAGTTCAACTTTTGGGTTAAATAATTCAATCCAATAGTTTGGTTGGGAATAACCCGACATTAAGTTAATAATTCAACGCAAATGTTGGGTTTAAAAAAAATTAAGTTTGCCATCCAAACCTGTCCAGCAGTTGTGAACAGGTTTGGATGGCATTTTTTTCTGAAAAATGTCTAAAAAAACAAAACAAAATAAAAAGTTTGCTTTAAAAAAAAAAAATAACCCAAGATGTTGCGTTAAATTAACTCAAATAAGGGATTCGTCCTTTTCTGAGCGTTTCTGGGTTAAAATTGTGTTATTTTTTAACCCAACATTTTTTAGTGTGTGGCCCTTGCATGTTTTGACTTTGTTGGAAAAAATTGGGTTACCCTTATGCAGAAAAAAATTAAAATACAAATCTGTAATGTGGTGAAACTGGGTTATTTGAAGTGTGATGTGCCGAGGGACAACTATATAGATATATGTCGATATTCAGTGTTTTATCCTTCATAGAAAAATGTAAAATTCCATTGTTTTTTAAGGCGGTCTGTCATAACGTTTTTAGCATTTAATCAGACATTATTGTGAGGTTTTGTATTAGTGTTCATAAAATAATTGCCCAGACCTGATATACAACCATGCAAATATATTTGTGGAATACTGCTCTGTATGACTATTTATGGTATGTTGTCAACCTAAAACCGTGGTTCCTAACCTTGTTTGAGGTACCGAAACCCATTAGTTTCATATGCGCATTCATCGAACCCTTTTTAATGATTTTTTAAATTTTAAAATTCAAGACAAAGTTATATGTTTTTGGATACACTTTAGTTTGGAGAACATATTCTAAGTAACAAAGACTTCATTTAGAGTTATTTGGTTAGAGTTATTTGGTTAGGGTTAGAGTGTTAGGGGCCAGGGTTAGAGGGTTAGGGTTATAATAAGCCCATGCCGAATAAGGCATTAATAAGTACTTATTAATGACTAGTTCAGAGCCAATATGTTCCTAATTTGCATGTTAATAAGCAACTAATTAATGGTGAATATGTTCCCCATACTAAAGTGTTACCTTGTTTTTTTACTGGTGCACAAAATGAACCTTGCATGAACATCACCTTGTTCAAAGAACAAAACCGACACAGTGCATAAACTCACAACAAATTACACACCTGCAAATCAGTCAACTGTTGCCGTATCCGTAATACGCCGATAGGGAGAAGTTTTTATTTACACGACGAGTCGGGTGTGTTTTGATCTCTGCCGAACCCCTGAGGCCGACTCAACGAACCCCTAGGGTTCGATCGAACCCAGGTTAAGAACCACTGACCAAGAAAGTAGCTTTTTTCCAGGAAGATGAAGTTGTTAGGTTGCGCCCTACAAAGTGTCAATACTGTAAGAATAGTACTCATTACACCAAACTGTAGGTTGAGAGTTCAAATCCCGGCCGAGTCATACCAAAGACTATAAAAATGGGACTCATTCCTTTCCTGCTTGGCACTCAGGATCAAGGGTTGGAATTGGCGGTTAAATCACCAAAAATGATTCCCGGGCGCGGCACCGCTGCTGCCCACTGCGCCCCTCACCTCCGAGGGGGTGATCAAGGGTGATGGGTCAAATGCCGAGAATAATTTCGGCCACATCAAGAGTGTGTGTGACAATTATTGGTACTTTAACTTTAAATTTAAAGTCCATCCATCCATCCATTTTCTACCGCTTATTCCCTTTCGGGGTTGCGGGGGGCGCTGGCGCCTATCTCAGCTACAATCGGGCGGAAGGCGGGGTACACCCTGGACAAGTCGCCACCTCATCGCAGGGCCAACACAGATAGACAGACAACATTCACACTCACATTCACACACTAGGGCCAATTTAGTGTTGCCAATCAACCTATCCCCAGGTGCATGTCTTTGGAAGTGGGAGGAAGCCGGAGTACCCGGAGGGAACCCACGCATTCACGGGGAGAACATGCAAACTCCACACAGAAAGATCCCGAGCCTGGATTTAAACCCAGGACTGCAGGACCTTCGTATTGTGAGGCAGACGCACTAACCCCTCTGCCACCGTGAAGCCCCTAAATTTAAAATGTTAACTATAATCTTAGTTGTTGTTTCCTTTACCGAAACGACAACTAAGATTGTCACACTGTCGGGGACGCCGTTGGTGGAGTGGCTGTGCCAGCAACCGGAGGGTTCCTGGTTCAATCCCCACCTCCGTTGTGTCCTTGAGCGAGACACTTCACCCTTGCTCCTGATGGGTGTCCTGGTTAGCGCCTTGCAAGGCAGCTCCCGCCATCAGTGTGTGTGAATGGGTGAATTTGGAAATAAAGCGCTTTGAGTTCCTTAAAAAAAGGTCGAAAAGCGCTATAGAAGTATCACCCATTTTGTGTCCTCTGTTTTGAAAATAGTATTATAGTAAAAATAAATTATACAAAATGGGAAGAGTTTACCATTGTGATCCAGAATCAGATACTGGATATCACAAAGGTTGAATACAAACCAGTATCACGGCCTAATCGCAGATATCTGCCCGGCAACAGCCTGGTGACAAAGTGAAAGGAGTGTTCACAGCTGAGGTCACAGTGTGGGCCTTCACGTAGAATTTGGGCGCCGTGATGGACGGACGAGATGGACAGATATTAGCAGCGGGAGCAGGACAGGCCTGGGATGCAGATGAGGCTTGTCAGAGCGTGGGGGAGAGACGGCGTGATGAGGGCGGGGGTGCAGGACACAAGTCGGGGAAGTGGTGGGAGGGAGTGGGGAGGGGGGTTCATATCCAGGGAGACTGGGCGAGCAGCAGTATGCAGGTGGTGGCTGGCTGGTGCTCCTCAGCTGGGCCCGCCGCCAGCTTGGCCCCTGGGTGCCCTGCATTGAATTCAGGCCTTTGTGCCGCCCCCCCCCCCCAGGGGAGGTCAGACAAATTCACGTCTCATCATACCCTGAGATAGCAATGATGGAGGGTAATGACTCAGCTGCAATTTCAACGCTGTCTCCCCGCTTGCACAAAACCATCTCACACAACGTCGGAATGACTAAACAAGACTTATACCAGTGTTTTTCAACCTTTTGTGAGCCAAGGCATATTTTTTTGCTTTGAAAAAATCCGGAGGCACACCACCAGCAGAAATCCTCAACTCAGTTGACGGTAAAAAGTCATTGTTGGATATGATTGTAGCTGAGATAGGCACCAGCGCCCCCCGCAACACCAAGGGGAATAAGCGGTAGAAAATGAACGGATGGATGGACCTTAAAGCAGTGGTCCCCAACCCCGATTAGTACCGGGCCGCAGAATATTTTTTTTATTCATTTTTATTTAAAAAAAAATAAATAAAAATAAATAAATAAAATATAATAAACATTTTTTTTCTTCTATGTCCCACTCTCCTTTGTGGAGGGGGTCCGGTCCGATCCGGTGGCCATGTACTGCTTGCCTGTGTATCGGCTGGGGACATCTCTGCGCTGCTGATCCACCTCCACTTGGGATGGTTTCCTGCTGGCTCCGCTGTGAACGGGACTCTCGCTGCTGTGTTGGATCCGCTTTGGACTGGACTCTCGCGACTGTGTTGGATCCATTATGGATTGAACTTTCACAGTATCATGTTAGACCCGCTCGACATCCATTGCTTTTGTCCTCTCCAAGGTTCTCATAGTCATCATTGTCACCGACGTCCCACTGGGTCATTATTTTCACTGATGTCCCACTGAGTTTTCCTTGCCTTTATGTGGGCTTATCGAGGATGTCGTAGTGGTTTGTGCAGCCCTTTGAGACACTAGTGATTTAGGGCTATATAAGTAAACATTGATTGATTGATTGATTGATTTTTATTTTTTTTATTTAAATAATTGGGACGGCGTGGCGCAGTGGGAGAGTGGCCGTGCGCAACCCAAGGGTCCCTGGTTCAAATCCCACCTAGTACCAACTTCGTCACGTCCGTTGTGTCCTGAGCAAGACACTTCACCCTTGCTCCTGATGGGTGCTGGTTGGCGCCTTGCATGGCAGCTCCCTCCGTCAGTGTGTGAATGTGTGTGTGAATGGGTAAATGTGGAAGTAATGTCAAAGCGCTTTGAGTACCTTGAAGGTAGAAAAGCGCTATACAAGTACAACCCATTTATTAAATCAACATAAAAACACAATATACACTTACAATTAGTGCACCAACTACAAAGACCTCCCTTTTTCATGACAAAAACGTCGCTTTTTCATGACGAAGAAAAAAAAAATAAAATAAAACAATTAAATCAACATAAAAAACACAATATACACTTACAATTAGTGCACCAACCACAAAAACCTCCCTTTTTCATGACAAAAACGTTGCTTTTTCATGACGAAAAAAAAAAAAAAAAAAAAAAAAAAAAAAAAAAAAAAAAAAGATTCCTCCCCACCCCCGGGCCGCAGGACAAATTATTAAGCGTTGACCGGTCCGCGGATACAAAAATTTTGGGGACCACTGTCTTAAAGCAAAACCAAGCATGCATCAATATATCTCTTGTCTCAAAGTAGGTGTCCTGTCACATCATGCCATGACTTATATTGAGTTTTTTGCTGTTTTCCTGTGTGTAGTGTTTTGCGCTTCCTATTTAGGTGTTTTTTTTCCTTTTTTTTGTGGTATTTTCCTGTAGCAGCTTCATGTCTTCCTTTATGTGATATTTCCTGCATCTTCTTTGTTTTAGCAGTCAAGAATATTTCAGATGTTTTTGTGGGGACATTGTCAATTGTCATGTCATGTTCGGATTTACATTGTGGACGCCGTCTTTGCTTACAGTAAGATTTTTTTCCAGGAAGATGAATTTGTTAGGTTGCGCCCTACAAAGTGTCAATTGTCATGTCATGTTCGGATTTACATTGTGGACGCCGTCTTTGCTTACAGTAAGATTTTTTTCCAGGAAGATGAATTTGTTAGGTTGCGCCCTACAAAGTGTCAATACTGTAAGAATAGTTGTCATTACACAAAACCGTAACATTTTAATTATTATCTTGGTTGTCGTTTCCTTTACAGAAACGACAACTAAGATAATCACTCTGTGGTGTTTTAGCGCTTCCTATTTTGGTGGCTTTTTTCATTTTTTTGGGTATTTTCCTGTAGCAGCTTCATGTCTTCCTTTGAGCGATATTTCCTGCGTCTTCTTTGTTTTAGCAATCAAGAAAATTTCAGATGTTTTTACCCGTCTTTGTGGGGACATTGTTGATTGTCATGTCATGTTCGGATTTACATTGTGGACGCCGTCTTTGCTTACATCAAGCTTTTTTCCAGGAAGATTAATTTGTTAGGTTGCGCCCTACAAAGTGTCGATACTGTAAGAATAGTTCTCATTACACAAAACTGTAACATTTTAATTATTATCTTGGTTGTCATTTCCTTTACCGAAATGACAACTAAGATAGTCACTCTGTAGTGTTTTAACGCTTCCTATTTTGGTGTTTTTTTCATTTTTTGGGGTATTTTCCTGTAGCAGCTTCATGTCTTCCTTTGAGCGATATTTCCTGCGTCTTCTTTGTTTTAGCAATCAAGAATATTTCAGATGTTTTTACCCGTCTTTGTGGGGACATTGTTGATTGTCATGTCATGTTCGGATTTACATTGTGGACGCCGTCTTTGCTCTACAGTAGGTTTTTGCTGTCGTCCAGCATTCCGTTTTTGTTTACTTTGCAGCCAGTTCAGTTTTAGTTTCGTTCTGCATAGCCTTCCCTAAGCTGAAAAGCCTTTTCTTAAGGGTAATCACCTTTTTTTCATTTTTGGTTAAAGCATAAGACACCTTTTTACCTGCATTTACGAAGCGATTAGCTGCCGCCTGCCACTTACTGATATAGAAAAGTATTACACGGCTCTAGACAGCACCGACACTCAAAAACAACAACACATAATTTGGAGACTATAACTACTGGTTTGCAAAAAATGTTTTTATCACAAATATGTGAAATTAGATAATATCCCACGGCACACCAGAATGTATGTCATGGCACAGTGGTTGAAAAAACTGCCTTATAATATAAGATGGACCGGGGGTTCTGAAATGAGGGTACTTGAAGGTATGCCAAGGGGTACGTGAGATTTTTTTTTTAATATTCTAAAAATAGCAACAATTCCAAAATCCTTTATAAATATATTTATTGAACAATACTTCAACAAAATATGAATGTAACTTTATAAACTGTGAAAAAAATGCAACAATGCAGTATTCAGTGTTGACTGCTAGATTTTTTGTGGACTTGTTCAATAAATATTGATGTTAAAGATTTATTTTTTTTGTGAAGACATTAAGTTCATGAATCCAGATGGATCTCTATTACAATCCCCAAAGAGGGCACTTTAAGTTGATGATTACTTCTATGTGTAGAAATCTTTATTTATAATTAAATCACTTGTTTATTTTTCAACAATTTTTCATTTTTTTTTGTATATCTTTTTTTCCAAATAGTTCAAGAAAGACCACTACAAATGAGCAAAATGTTGCACTGTTATTCTCACGTCTATGGGTTCATGTTTTGTTTTGGTCATGTTCGAATTAGTTTTTTGGACATTCAGTTCTTGTTCTTGCACTTCCTTGTTTGTCTTATTACCATAGCAACTCTTTAGTTTTCACCCTGTCCTCATGTCACGCCCCTGTCCTCATGTCCCACACCTGTTTGCAATTATTTAAACCGGAAGTTGCCAGGAAGTCAGGATAGCGACTTTACATACAGTATATACATATCCCTCAACTCCTTTCATGCCTTGCCATGCCTGGTTTCCCTCCTGCTTATGCCACGTAAGTTTTTTGATTTTGTTATGTCACAGTGGTTGAATTTTGTTTGTTTTGTCTATAGTCATGCCATAGTGCAAGTTTTGTTTTCTATTCAAGTTGGTTCTCCGCCCTTATGCGCGCCTTTTGTTTTGCTGCCTTTGTTTGAAGTTTGTTAGAAGAAATAAACATGTACTTACATTCACGTCTCGCTCGTGTCAATTTCCCTTTGCATCGAAAAAAAACAATCCACGCCCAAGTCATAGTCCAAGTCCTGACAGTAAAACAATTGAATGAATCAGAAACTGATGACATAGTGCTGTATTTTACTTCTTTATCTCTTTGTTTCAACCAAAAATGCTTTGTTCTGATTAGGGGGTACTTGAATATTTTTTTTTTTACAGGGGGTACATCACTGAAAAAAGGTTGAGAACCACTGACACAGACTGACCATACGTCCCTTTTTCTCCAGACATGTCCTCTTTTGCAGGGCTGTCCGGGCGGGGTTCCTTAAATGCCACAAACGTCTGGCATTTTGAGTTAGGGTTGCGTGTATTTTCAATGTACATCCAGGTTTAAGAAGGGGTTGAAAACAAAATAAATTGTGACGGTATAATGATGCAATATGTACAAACAGCAAGCCTAAATAGCATGTTAGCATCGATTAGCTTGCAGTCACGCAGTGACCAAATATGCCCGATTAGGACTCCATAACAAGTCATTAATATCAACAAGGCTCACCTTTTGTGCATTCACGCACAGTATAAAACGTTTGGTGGACAAAAATGAAGCAAAGAAGGCGTGGCATAAAATAAGTCTTTATGTGGCAGCGTCGGAAAAAGTCGTACGTGTAAACAAACTGTCGAGTCGCAGTCTACACAACGGTGAGTTCAAGGGCCGCTGAAATTAGTAGGAAAAAACGGCGTGAACATAAACATATTAAACAGTGGGATTTCGAACAATTAGGAAGGTTTATGTCATGTTTGTCCTCCTACAGAAACCACATTGCAACCAAAAATATACTTTCCACCCCATTTTTTGGGCCATTTTCATAGTAATAGATTAAATATGTCTTTACCTTCACGCCACGTCCGGTCCAGTTCCTTTTCCTTCCCGGAAAACAAACCACACCATAGTCCTCGTTACGACATGGCACACCATTATCCTCATTTTATGACTGAAACAAAACCCTTTTTTTACACGTTTATACTGAAATAAATACACCTACAACTTATTTAATAAAAACATAGAAAAAAAAAACTACCAGCAACGGTAAAGTTCATAAAGGAAAGAAGAAAGTGAATTAATATTTAGAACTAAATACATTTAGATATGTTTACACATTTGTTGTCTTTTTTTAATATTTTTTTATTTAATGAATTAAGTAGCGTTTATGACGACATTTTTCCAGAACAATATAAAGAATGTGAGATAACACAGGACAATGCATTCGTTTATCGTTTTTTTTTTTCAAAACACTTACAAAAAAGTGGCACCCCATTTTTAAAAATTCCTTTTGCCAACACTGCTGTCAACAGAGGAGGGGAAAAAAGGCTTTATTTAAATAAATATATTATTTATAAAGCAAGTTTGAGTATTATTGGCACATTTTCACACAGCCTTGACACGCATTTACGTGTCCTCTTTTTGGGATATGGTCAGCCTACTATAAAATTATTTGTATCTCATACATTTTAGGTGCATTCTAAAGCAGGGGTGTCGAACTCAAATACAGAGTGGGCCAAAGTTTTAAAACCGAACAAAGCCGTGGGCCAAGGTTGAACAAATTAACCTTTTAATAGGGACCCAAACAAGTTTTGCATTGAATATTGAACAAGCAAGGCTTATATAACTTTATAGTGACATGCAAAATCAAGTTTCAAAGAATAATAATAAACAAATATCAATGGCATATCAAATAAAAATAAAATAAAAAATAAAAATTGAATTCCTCTTTTCGGCGGCGGGGTTTGGTGGTAACGGGGGTGTATATTGTAGCGTCCCGGAAGAGTTAGTGCCGCAAGCGGTGCTGGGTATTTGTTGTGTTGTGTTACGGTGTGGATGTTCTCCCAAATTGTTTGTCATTCTTGTTTGGTGTGGGTTCACAGTGTGGCGCATATTTGTAACAGTGTTAAAGTTGTTTATACGGTCACCCTCAGTGTGACCTGTATGGCTGTTGACCTAGTATGCCTTGCATTCACATGTTTGTGTGTATAAGTTGCATATATTATGGGACTGGGCCAGCACGCTGTTTGTATGGAGTAAAAGCGGATGTGGCGACAGATTGTAGAGAACACCAAAGGCAGTGTTTTTAGGGCCCACCCCCAACATTGTTGGAAATCGGGAGAAATTCGGGCGGGGCAATGAACTTCGGGAGTCTCCCGGGAAAATCAGGAGGGTTGACGAGTATGAGTATTAGCGGTGAATGTGGCGTTAAAGCGGCGGGCCAGCTCTAATGTTAATTTGATATTGCCTCAAGGGCCAAAAGAAAGTACACGGCGGGCCAAATTTGGCCCACGGGCCAGAGTTTGACACCCATGTTCTAAAGGCTTTTTATTTATTTATTTGATTATTTCATGATTAAATTCATTTGAGTTTCAGTCCAGCTGGGTACTCAGTGCACCCTGAGTCATTTAAAGCCAACCGTCACAGTTTTTTTCCACGTTGATATTGTCTCCTGCACTGCCCATGAGGGAATTGTTGGGATGCCGTGAAAAGCTGCTCAATATGGGAAGTGCCATGAAATGACTTTGGTTAGGATTTAGTGCTGTACTAATAATATCAGGTACTTAAGATTCAGCTATAAAACAACATTAACGTTTAAATGTCCTGTCCATGCATTAATCCCATGTTTAATTATTTACTTGAACATCCTTTGCACGACACACTAAAATTGTATCTATTTTTTCTCTCTCCTCTATAGTGCTGCAGAAAAACTAGTATTGTTTAAAAATAGAACAAGCACTTTCTGAAATTTTAGAAATCATAATGTTGTTGATTACGTGTTGCAGTTATTAGTATTTATACTCTATTTGTCGTTATTTATTTTTTCTGAATAAATGATGTGATGATGCTCTATATTCTGGGCAGGGTTCTTGAGGGTGCATGGGAGTTTGCCCAACCAGTCTACATGTGCTTTGTGGACTTGGAGAAGTCCTGTGTCACTCGGGAAGTCCTGTGGGGAGTGCTCAGAGAGTATGGGGTATCGGACTGTCTTATTGTGGCGGTCCGCTCCCTGTACGATCAGTGCCAAAGCTTGATCCGCATTGCCGGCAGTAAGTCGAACACATTTCCAGTGAGGGTTGGACTCCGCCAAGGCTGTCCTTTCTCACCGATTCTGTTTATAACTTTTATGGACAGAATTTCTCGGCGCAGTCAAGGCGTTGAGGGGTTCCGGTTTGGTGACCGCAGGATTAGGTCTCTGCTTTTTGCAGATGATGTGATCCTGATGGCTTCATCTGACCGGGATCTTCAGCTCTCACTGGATCGGTTTGCAGCCGAGTGTGAAGCGACAGGAATGAGAATCGGCACCTCCAAGTCCGAGTCCGTGGTTCTCGCCCGGAAAAGGGTAGAGTGGCATCTCCGGGTTGGGGAGGAGACCCTGCCCCAAGTGGAGTTCAAGTACCTAGGAGTCTTGTTCACGAGTGAGGGAAGAGTGGATCGTGAGATCGACAGGCGGATCGGTGCGGCGTCTTCAGTAATGCGGACGTTGTACCGATCCGTTGTGGTGAAGAAGGAGCTGAGCCGGAAGGCAAAGCTCTCAATTTACCGGTCGATCTACGTTCCCATCCTCACCTATGGTCATGAGCTTTGGGTCATGACCTAAAGGATAAGATCACGGGTACAAGCGGCCGAAATGAGTTTCCTCCGCCGTGTGGCGGGGCTCTCCCTTAGAGATAGGGTGAGAAGCTCTGCCATCCGAGAGGAGCTCAAAGTAAAGCCGCTGCTCCTTCACATCGAGAGGAGCCAGATGAGGTGGTTCGGGCATCTGGTCAGGATGCCACCCGAACGCCTCCCTAGGGAGGTGTTTAGGGCACGTCCAACCAGTAAGAGGCCACGGGGAAGACCCAGGACACGTTGGGAAGACTATGTCTCCCGGCTGGCCTGGGAACGCCTCGGGATCCCCCGGGAAGAGCTAGACGAAGTGGCTGGGGAAAGGGAAGTCTGGGTTTCCCTGCTTAAGCTGTTTCCCCCGCGACCCGACCTCGGATAAGCGGAAGAAGTTGGATGGATGGATGGATGGATGATGCTCACCCATCAATTCAATGGTGTTCATTTTTATGCCATCAAGATAAATAAAAATATACATCAAATTCCAATTACAGTATGTTATTTATGTAGTTTGATCATTTTCCCCGACTGATGTATTAACATCATCTGGTTTATTTCAATCAATCATCAATCAATGTCTATTTATATAGCCCTAAATCACAAATGTCTCAAAGGAGTGTACAAACCATTACAACTACGACATCCTCGGAAGAACCCACAAAAGGGCAAGGAAAACTCACACCCAGTGGGCAGGGAAAATTCACATCCAGTGGGACGCCAGTGACAATGCTGACTATGAGAAACCTTGGAGAGGACCTCAGAAGTGGGCAACCCCCCCCCCTCTAGGGGACCGAAATGTTGTACGTATGTAGCATCATCTGCAAACCCCGTTTCCATATGAGTTGGGAAATTGTGTTAGATGTAAATATAAACTGAATACAATGATTTGCAAATTATTTTCAACTTAATTGAGTTGAACATGCTACAAACACAACATTGTGACAGTCTCTCACTGTCGTCCGGGTTCCATGGACCACCAAGCACAGACATGACTGCGAGCAGCGTTGTGACTTCTTTTATTTTTTCCAATAAACCTCAGTCTCTCATCGGGTCGCTTTTCAGCTCCTACTCCACTGCTCGCTTTTCGGTAGCTTTTCAGCCGCCCATATCGTCGTCGTCTGCGTCTTGCTGTCTGTCGCTTTCGCTCTTCGTGCACTGCTGGCTTTTCAACTCCTTCCTCCTTCTCCACCTCCCCACCGACATTCACAGCTGCCGCCTTTTTTAGCCAGTGCGAGAGGATTGTTATATTTGTACAGGTGCGCGATCCACGCACTTGATCTCGCTTGAGGCGTCGCTCCCGGCACGCCCCGCCTCGCTGCTCGCTCACATTCTCCGCCTCCTCACCGCCATCTTGGGCCAGGCTCGTGCCCTGCCGCTCTGTCGGACCGTCGGCCCCGCCTCTCCACAAACATATTTGATGTTCAAACTGATAAACATTTTTTTTTTTTGCTAATAATCATTAACTTGACTATTGAGTATGTTATTGATTATGGGATAAGCAGCAGAAAATGGATGGATGATACTTTTTCGTCACTTATTGTTTGTTTTTGGTACACTAATGTGTATATTTTAGGCCATTGGTTCTTTGTTTTATTTTTGCAAAAATTTATAAAGTATATCTATTTTTATGAAAATGGTATGAAAATTATTATGTAACAGAAGTTATTAGTATTTTTTGGGTCTTTGTTGTTGCTATTTTTGTATTATAACAATTTATTATTGGATCATGTTGTACTGCATTTTAATCTTTTGTTTTGTGGTTGTGTGATGTTTTTTGCCTGGACCCCAGGAAGAATAGTCTCCACTGCGGTGTAGACTAATAGGGATCTATAAACTAAACTTTTGTATTTTATGCCAGCAACACGTGACAAAGACGTTGGGAAAGGTGGCAATAAATACCGATAAAATTGAGGAATGCTCATCAAACACTTATTTGGAACATCCCACAGGTGTGCAGGCTAATTGGGAACAGGTGGGTGCCATGATTGGGTATAAAAACAGCTTCCCAAAAAAATGCTCAGTCTTTCACAAGAAAGGATGGGGCGAGGTACACCCCTTTGTCCACAACTGCGCGAGCAAATAGAAACTTAAAAAGATACAAACAATTGCTATTGCGACATCCGGTGGACACATTTAGAACAGCGGTTTTTTTTCATTCAAAAATTTCAGGTTAATTTTTATAGTTAGCAAACTCATCCCGCGGGCCAAATGAAACCTCTCCGGGGGCCTGATCCGACCCTCAGAACGTATGTGTGACACCACTGGTGTAGGTAGTAGGGCTGTGAATCTTTGGGTGTCCCACGATTCGATTCAATATCGATTCTTGGGGTCACGATTCGATAATATATCGATTTTTTCCGATTCAAAAGGATTCTGTATTCATTCAATACATAGGATTTCAGCAGGATCTACCCCAGTCTGCTGACATGCAAGCAGAGTAGTAGATTTAAAAAAAAAAAAAGCTTTTATAATTGTAAAGGACAATGTTTTATCAACTGATTGCAATAATGTAAATGTGTTTTAACTATTACACCAGGGGTGTCAAACTCAAATACAGAGTGGGCCAAAATTTTAAATTGAACAAAGCCGCGGGCCAAGGTTGAACAAATGAACCTTTTAATAGGGACCCAAACAAGTTTTGCATTGAATATTGAACAAGCGAGACTTATATAACTTTATAGTGACATGCAAAATCCAGTTTCAAATAATGCTAATAATTTAAAAATAGCAATGGAATATCAATTCAAATTTAAATAGAAATTGAATGCCTCTTTTCTATTTGCAGCCTTCTCAGGTAAATATCAAAAAAACGTTTCCCACGGGCTAATAATACATTTTTATATTGTAGCGTCCAGGAAGAGGTAGTACTGCAAGGGGTTCTGTGTGTTTGTTCTGTTGTGTTTATGTAGTGTTACAGTGTGGATGTTCTCCCGAAATTTGCTTGTCATTTTCGTTTAGTGTTGGTTCACAGTGTGGCGCATATTTGTAACAGTCTTAAAGTTGTTTATACAGCCACCCTCAGTGTAACCTGTATGGCTGTTGACCAAGCTTGCATTGCATTAGCGTGTGTGTGTGCAAAAGCCACATATATCATGTGACTAGGCCGGCACGCTGTTTCTGTGTAGGAAAAGCGGACGTGACAAAAGGTTTTAGAGGACGCTTGAGGCAGTGCCTTTAAGGCACGCCCCCAATATTGTTGTCCAGGTGGGAATCGGGAGAGATTTGGGAGAATGATTGCCCCCTGTGATTTTCGTGAGGGGCACTGAAATTTGGGAGTCTCCTTGGAAAATCGGGGGGGTGGGGGGTTAGCAAGTATGAGTATTAGTTCTGAGTGTTGCTGGGTCAGGTTTGGTTTTGGAATTGGATTGCATTGTTATGGTATTGCTGTGTAATGGTTTGTTGGATTGATTAAAACAAAGAAAAAATCGATTTAAAAAAAATGAGAATCAAATCTAAATCGCACAAAGTATTCGAACCGATTTTTTTCCACACCCCTAGTAGGTAGTCTTAGACCAGGGGTAGGGAACCTATGGCTCTAGAGCCAGATGTGGCTCTTTTGATGACTGCATCTGGCTCTCTGATAAATCTTAGCTGACATTGCTTAACACGATAAGTAATAATTAATTCCGCTGATAATCACGTAGTTAAAAATAGCGTTCAAAACGTAAAACATTCTCATGCATTTTCATCCATCCATCCGGTTTCTAGCGCACCTGTTCAAGAAGTCGCATTAATGGTAAGAAGTCGTTTATTTTTTTAGTTGGTTAGCCTCAGAATAACAATGTTATTAAAAAGAATAAGAGACTTATTATACTCTAAAAATGTTGTTCTTTCTTAAAAATGCACGCATTTAGTTGTATTCAGTCTTTAAAAAATATATTTTATGGCTCTCACGGAAATCATTTTAAAAATATTTGGCTTGTATGGCTCTGTCAGCCAAAAAGGTTCCCGACCCCTGTCTTAGACATTATTTTATATCACAGTTCTGAAAAATCGAATACATTTAATAAAGTCGAATACAAATAAGGCAACAAGAGAAGTATCCTACACTTCTCTTTTGTAAAGTAAATCTGAACAGCCGATATGGGCGTCTACATCAACTATATGATTTGCCTGAGAAGCTGGACAGGACACAAACAATAAATAAAATCAAATGAAAAATGAATTACTGTTCTGATTTATTGATTTATTTATATTATTATTCTTTTTTTTTATTTTAAGTTTGAATTTTACAAACTTGCTTAGGGGCTCTGATACATCATCTCCATTAAAGGGGAACATTATCACAATTTCAATTTCAAAGGGTTAAAAACAATAAAAATCAGTTCCCAGTGGCTTGTTTTATTTTTCGAAGTTTTTTTCAAAATTTTACACCTACCGGAATATCCCTAAAAAAAGCTTTAAAGTTCTTGATTTTCGCTATTTGCGGTGCGACTGTCCATTTCCCTGTGACATCATACAGGGCTGCCAATACAAACAACATGGCGGTTACCACAGCAAGATATAGCGACATTAGCTCGGATTCAGACTCGGATTTCAGCGGCTTAAGCGATTCAACAGACTACGCATGTATTGAAACAGATGGTCGGAGTATGGAGGCAGATAGCGAAAACTAAATTGAAGAAGAAACTGAATATTTATTGACGCTATTCGGCCATGGCATGGGTGTACCTAATGAAGTGGCCCATAGCATGGCTTCCTTATTAGCATTGCCAGGAAAGTGTGCGGACCAAACGATCGAGACTTTCGCATCTTCTGACACAGGAGCAACTTAAATCCGTCGATGGGTAAGTGTTTGTTTCGCATTAAATGTGAGTATCTAGTTTCATATGTACATACAGCTAGCATGAATAGCATGTTAGCATTGATTAACGTAGCATGTTAGCATCGATTAGCTGGCAGTCATGCAGCGACCAAATATGTCTGATTAGCACATAAGTCAACAACATCAACAAAACTCACCTTTGTGATTTCGTTGACTTAATCGTTGCAAATGCATCTGCAGGTTATCCATACATATCTGTGCCGTGTCTGCCTTAGCATCGTCAGTAAAATGTGCAGACACTCCAGCAGATTCAATGGGGGTCTGGCGGCAGATTTCTTGCCAGTGGTGCAACTTGAATCCCTCCCTGTTAGTGTTGTTACACCCTCCGACAACACACCAACGAGGCATGATGTCTCCAAGGTTCCAAAAAATTGTCGAAAAAAGGGAAAATAACAGAGCTGAGACCCGGTGTTTGTAATGTTTTGAAAATGAAAATGGCGGGTGTATTACCTCGGTGACGTCACGTTCTGACGTCATCGCTACAAGACCGATAAACAGAAAGGCGTTTAATTCGGCTAAATTCACCCATTTAGATATCGTAAATTGGGTTAAAAAAATACATGGTCTTTTTTATTGCAACATCAAGGTATATATTGACGCTTGCATAGGTTTGGTGATAATGTTCCCCTTTAACTCGAACGCCACAGTAAGTATTATTTGTGAAATTGTTAGTATTTTTCCTGTGATTATTGTATATTTTGCAGTAGAACCCAGGTGAGGCCCGTCTAGCACCCTACTTAGACGTCGTTGCTCAAGTGGTCAAGCTCTAATGAGAAGCAGCAGCAGTGAGGTGGGAGTGGGATTGGCTCTAAGGAAGGGTCACATAGGGTTAACTATCAAAGATGAGTGCAAACTTCTCCCTGTGAAAAAGAGTCAGAAGAAAACATCACCTAGCACATGCTAAGCTGGGAATTCCTTCGCCTAATTAATCCAAGACACAAACCCACACCCAAACAAATGTTGTTAGCCTTTACTTCAGAACCAACTTGTTCATGGCTGTTTCGCTGCACCGTATTTGTTCCCTGTTGAATTCGATTTGCTCAGTTTTGAAGCAGACGGGTCATTTACTCAACCCCGTGCGAATGAATATTTCATGGTTTCATCAATTTGTGCGTTTGTGTATTTAAACTTACACAAAAAAATATATCTCAAATATGTGGTCGACCACAGAAAAATAAAATAAATGTGTCATTGACATTGGACGGATTCTTGTGTGGATAGTGAGAAACCCCCGTCCAAATTTACAAACCGCACACTAGTAGACAGTTAAAACCCAGAGGAAAATAAAGACAGATGTGAAATTTTAAGAATTGAGCTTTTCAAAAACAGTAGCAGAAATGTTTATTTTTATGATAACAACTCACTTTCAATAGTATTTTGCAAGCAAATGTTGTTACGCCTTTGGATCGTGTTTTGTTTTGGTCATGTTATGTTTAGTTTTTTGGACACTTGTTTCCTCAGTTCTTCAGTTCTCACACCTGTTGATCATTTTCATTGGTATTATTTAAACCGGTAGTTGCAAAGTGTTCAGTCTGGCAACTTCACATATTCCTCATATTCCTCCATGCCATGCCTAGTTTCCCTTCCGCTAATGCCACGTAAGTTTTTGTTATTGATGCCACAGTGCAAATTTTTGTTTCTTGTCTTTAGTCATGCCATTGTGCTAGTTTAGTGTTTTCATGCCACAGTGCAAGTGTTTTCTTTTCATGTGTGTAGTTTGCGGCATTTATGCTAGTCTTTTGTTTTTTCATAGCCAAGTGTTTGTACCTCCTTGTGAGCGCCTTTTGTTTGCCTTTTTTGAGTTATAGTGTTGATAAATCAAAATGTACCTTAATTCACGCCTGGCTCGTCCCAAATTCCCTCTGCGACGAAAAAACAATCCAGGTCCAAGTCCAATTTTGACAAATGTGTCTAAGGATACAATCCCTAATATTCCCATAAAAACTAATGTTGATGTCTATAGCTAACAAAAGTTGATTAAACAAGTTGAAAAACTTTTTCAGGTGTTACCATTTGGGGGTCAATTGTACGGCATATGTACTATACTGTGCAATCTACTAATAAAAGTTTCAATCAATCAATCTGCAAAATATATAAATATAGTTTTCAGATAATTATGATTCATATACATTCCACTAGTGCTGTCCCAAAACTAATATTTTGGTACCGGTACCAACATTATTTCGATACTTTTTGGTACTTTTCGGTACTTTTCTAAATAAAGGGCACTACAAAAACATTGCATTATTGGCTTTATTTTAACAAACAATCTTAGGTTACATTAAAAACATATGTTTCTTATTGCAAGTTTGTCCTGAAATAAAATAGTGAACATACAAGAATGTGGAGAGGCGGAGCCGACGGTCCGAGCAAGATGGCGGCAACGAGGCGGAAAAAACGAGCGAGCGGCGAGGCGGGGCGTGCCGGGAGCGACGCCGCAAACGAGATCAGGTGCGTGGATCGCACACCGGGACACAATTAATGTATCTCCTAACTATGTATAAAAGGGGAGAAGGAGGAGAGAACGGGGCAGGAGGAGTTGGAGAGACTGCAGCAACGGATGAAGTGCGGAAGCGATGAAGAGCGACACGGAGGAGCAAGCAGCTGGAACGGCGACGGCGCAAAATACTTTCTTTATTGCAAAATAAACGAGAGTCAAACCTGCAAAAGCAATGTCCTTCCTTGGTGGTCAGTGGAACCCGCACGACGACGGCAAGAGACTGTCACAAAGACGAATTGTCTTTTATTAGTAAGTAAGCAAACAAAAGCTTCTAATTTAGCTGCTGACGTATGCAGTAACATATTGTGTCATTTTCCATTCTATTATTTTGTCAAAATTATTAAGGCCAAGTGGTAGAAATTAATTATTAATCTACTTGTTCATTTACTGTTGATATCTGCTTACTTTCTCTTTTAACATGTTCTATCTACACTTCTGTTCAAATATAATAATTATTTATTTTTCTGTTGTTTGATACATTACAATAGTTATGGATAATACGTATCAATCCGATACCAAGTTGTTACATAATCATTGGTCATATTCAAAGTCCTCATGTGTCCAGGGACATATTTCCGGAATTTATAAACATAATATACATTTTAAAAAAACTAAAAAAGATGTTTTGATGCCAAAAACATTCGATTTATTCATAGTAGTAACAACTAGATACGCTATTGTGCTCGGTATCATTACTGTGGATGTTAGGTGTAGATCCACCAATGTTGTTTGTTTACATTTGAAGCATGTGAAGCATGTTTAGAAATTCCTCGTCTTGCAGTGATAATGGTACTTGTAAGAAACGTACTTTATTTGTCGCCATGGAGGCCAGGATTAGTGATTTACAAGTAGCTAAAACATGAACATTATGTTAATTTTTACAGTACTTTTCAGAGGCGGTATAGTACCGAATATGATTCATTAGTATTGCGGTACTAAACTAATACTGGTATACGGTACAACCCTACATTCTACACACACATTTTGTTTCATTTGTCTTACAAGACCTCAGTGTGTGTAAACAGCAATGTAACATTTTCTCTCACACACATTTTTTCAGTCAATACGACCCGAGGCCTTTTCTCGAATTGTGCAATAATTAGCACCGTCAGCGTTTACTCGCGGATTTGGAATGTGAACAAACACAACCGCCATGGTGATCCGGGGAAGCTCTGAGAATCGCATGCAAGACCGGCAAATTTGGGATTTTGCGGAGAATGAGAAGATATGTCAGCTTGCATTTTCAACGTTAGGCCCTTGATTCTGAATGACGAGCTCTAATCGCAGCAGCACATTTGTTTCCCTCCACTTGTCCGGACAAAGCTCTTAGCGCTAATGACCTTATAGCCCACAGGTCCGTGAGCAAAGGCTATCCTATGGAAAAAGTCTGTGTCCAACCAGACCAGGGGTCGGCAACCCAGAATGTTGACAGAGCCATATTGGACCAAAAATACAAAAAACAATTCTGTCTGGAGCCGCAAAAAAATTTAAAAACTTATATAAGTGCTATCATGAAGGCAAGTGGCTAATTAGCTATATTAGCCTACTATCAAAATGACTATGTGTCGTTGACAGAAATGTTATATTTACTCTACACATTTTTGCAACATTGGAAAACATAAGTAAAACTTCTCAAAGGGTGAGATAACTCCCGGAAATGTTAGCGCGTCCGCCCTGATATCGGTGGGTCGTGAGTTCAAACCCCAAGTCATACCAAAGACTATAAAAATGGGACCCATTACCTCCCTGCTTGGCACTCAGTATCAAGGGTTGGAATTTGGGGGTTAAATCACCAAAAATGCTTCCTGGGGCGTGGCCACCGCTGCTGCTCACTGCTCCCCTCACCTCCTAGGGGGTGAACAAGGGTGATGGATCAAAGGCAAAGAATAATATCGCCACACCTAGTGTGTGTGTGTGACAATCACCCTGTTTATGACCACTCTGTTTCATGTCATAGTCCATGCTGCCCTGCGCTGGTCACCACAGGTAAGTTTTTGTTTATCAATGCCACAGTTAGTGTCTTTTGTTTTTATGTCCGTAGTTCTGCCTTTGTGCTGGTTTTTGTTTACTTAGCCAAGTTTGTTCTCCACCTTGTGCGCGCCTTTTGTTTGCACTTCCCACTTGCCAGGTGTGATCAAGTGAGATGGGTCGAATGCAGAGAATAATTTTGCCACACCTAGTATGTGTGTGACAATCATTAGTACTGTAACTTTTTTTTAAACTTTAAAATGACTGTCTTAGAATGGCCAAAGTATAGATGTGTGTGTCCAAGTTAAAGGAAACGGCAGGCTATCTTCCTCTTATAGATTTATTACAGTCTTTGCAAGCTGGCTAACGTTTGCTGTGGTCTGGAACAACATAGCACACAAACAACTATCAGAAATGCAGCTAATGTTACATACTGACAATGTGTCATGATTCATGCTCATATAAATTAACTTAAGTAAAGGAAATTAAATGAGCTTAAATATACCTACAAACGAGGCATAATGATGCAATATGTTCATACAGCTACCCTATATAGCATGTTAGCATCAATTAGCTTGCAGTCACACAGTGACCAACTATGCCCGATTAGGACTCCATAACAAGTCAATAATATCAACAAGGGTCACCTTTTGTGCATTCATGCACAGTATAAAACGTTTGGTGGACAAAATGAGGCAAAGAAGGCGTAGCATAAAACACATCTTTCGGTGGCAGCGTCTGAGAAAGTCGTACGTGTAAATAAACTGCCCAGTCACAGTCCACACAACGGTGAGTTCAAGGGCCGCTGAAATTAGTAGGAAAAAATGGCGCTCGTCAAATACTCTCATCAGTGAAGCGTAAACACAAAAATATTAAACAGTGGGATTTGTAACAATTAGGAAGGTTTTTGTCGTGTTTGTCCTTCTACAACAGGGGTCACCAACCTTTTTGAAATCAAGAGCTACTTCTTGGGTACTGATTAATACGAAGGGCTACCAGTTTGATACACACTTCAATAAATTGCCAGGAATAGCCAATTTGCTCAATTTACCTTAATAAATAAATCTATATATATATATATAAAAATGGGTATTTCTGTCTGTCATTCCGTCGTACATTTTTTTTCCCCTTTACGAAAGGTTTTTTGTAGAGAATAAAAGATAAAAAAAAACACTTAATTGAACGGTTTAAAAGAGGAGAAAACACGAAAAAAATAATATATTTTTTTGAAACATATTTTATCTTCAATTTCGACTCCTTAAAATTCAAAATTAAACCAAAAAAATGAACAGTAAAACTAGCTATTTTGAATCGTTTTGAAAAATTAAAAAAATAATGTATGGAACATCATTAGTAATTTTTCCTGATTAAGATTAATTTTAAAATTTTGATGACATGTACTAAATAGGTTAAAATCCAATCTGCACTTTGTAAGAATATATAACAAATTGGACCAAGCTATACTTCTAACAAAGACAAATCATTATTTCTTCTAGAGTTTCCAGAATTTTTCTTTTTTAAAGAAATTCAAAAGACTTTGAAATAAGATTTAAATTTGATTTTACAGATTTTCTAGATTTGCCAGAATATTTTTTTTTATTGTAATCATAAGTTTGAAGAAATATTTCACAAATATTCTTCTTCGAAAAAACAGTAGCTAAAATGAAGAATTGATTAAAAATGTATTTATTATTCTATATAATAAAAAAAAAATACTCGAACATTGATTTAAATTGTCAGAAAAGAAGAGGAAGGAATTTAAAATGTAAAAATGTATATGTGTTTAAAAATCCTAAAATCATTTTTCAAGGTTGTATTTTTTCTCTAAAATTGTCTTTCTGAAAGTTGTAAGAAACAAAGTAAAAAAAATAAATGACATTTATTTAAACAAGTGAAGACCAAGTCTTTAAAATATTTTCTTGGATTTTCAAATTCTATTCGAGTTTTGTCTCTCTTAAAAATATCGAGCAAAGCGAGACCAGCTTGCTAGTAAATAAATACAATTAAAAAAATAGAGGCAGCTCACTGGTAAGTGCTGCTATTTGAGCTATTTTTAGAACAGGCCAGTGGCCGACTCATCTGGTCCTACCTGGTGAGTGACCCCTGTCCTACAGAAACCACATTGCAACAAAAAATATACTTTCCACACCATTTGTTTTGCCATTTTCATACATTTTTGTAAAAGCGAAAAAAACAAGCATGTAGCTCTAGAGCGGCGGGTTGCCGACCCCCGAACCAGACGACTGAAGAAAAACGGATGAAACGGGAGATAGGCCCTGAGAAAAGGAGGAGTGTATCCACACGGCAACCAGTCAGCTTTCACTACTTGGAACACACTTTTTTTTTTTTTGTACTTGCCTTAGAGCAAACCAGGCACTTTGTTCAGACATGTGCAATGTTATTTTTCACTTTCTGTCACATTGAAGAAACACAGCAGAACACACACGACGAGGAAACAAACTTTTATTGTTGTCTATGATATACATAACTGCTCTGCTTATCTCTTCATCAGGGCAGCCCCTCCCCTATACGTACGCAGATTAGGACCCTGCAATCCTATATTTTGAGTGCATAGGCACGCCTGAAAAGTCCGTTAATAAATGACAGGGCACTTCTTACGAATTGTTACATTCCTAGCCCCTTCTTGCTGCATCACTGATAAAAATACGATGGCAAAATTAACACAGAAATTCTGACTGAACTCTGCAGCTTTAAAACAGTCACAGCGGGTTTGAATCACGTTTGAAGATGCACCATTTGTGTTTTAATTCTGATAAATGTGTTCTTTCACACACACAAAACAAAAGTTTTTTACCCAGGAATTTGGTTTAGTACAAAAAATGCATTAAAATTAAATTAAGATTCGTCAAAAAAGTGGAAAAAATGTTTTACATCAAAAAAAGAGGCCCTGATTTAAATGCAATCAATGGAGGAACCCATTTTGCATGAACAATAATGTAAAATGTCAATTCATAAATGACAGGGCGCTTCATCTGAAATCTTACTGCAAACATATTCCTAGGCCCTTCCTGCTCCGTCACTGATAACAGAAATTCTCATTGACGCATGCGGCTTTAAAACAGTCGCAGTGGGTTTGAATCGCGTTTGAAGATGCATCCGGAATATCTGCACATTTATGTTTTGATTTTGATAAATGTGTTCTTTCACTTCTTACCCAGGAGTTTGGTTTAGTAAAAAACATGCATTAAAATAAAATTCAAATTTGTCAGAAAAGTGTAAAAAATATTTCACATCAATACAAATGAGGTGGCGACTTGTCCAGGGTGTACAAAGCCTTCTGCGCGAATGCAGCTGAGATAGGCTCAAGCACCCTCCCGCGACCCAAAAAGGAACAAGCGGTAGGAAATGGATGGATGGATGGAGTTTGGTTTGGTTCAAAACATGCATTAAAATTAAATTCAAATTTGTCAGAAAAGTGCAAAAAAGATTTCACATCAATACAAATGAGGTAGTGACATGTCCAAGGTGTACGCCGCCTTCAGCCCGAATGCCGCTAAGATAGGCTCCCCCCGCCACCTCAAAAGGGACAAGTGGTAGAAAATGGATGGATGGACAAAGGGCCCCGATTTAGCTGCGATCATTGGAGGAACCCATTTTGCGTGAATAATCCATCCATCCATCCTTTTTCTACCGCTTGTCCCTTTTGGGGTCACAGGGGGTTCTCAGCTGTAAATGGACAGAAGGTGGGGTACACCCTGGACAAGTCTCCACCTCATCAAAGAATGTCAATAATATGTCAATTAATAAATGACATATTATATATATATGTATATAATCATATATTATATTTATGTATGTATATGTATATATATATATATATATATATATTAAAGTTAAGTTAAAGGACCAATAATTGTCACACACACACTAGGTGTGGCGAAATTTGTCCTCTGGATTTGACCCATCCCCTTGTTCACCCCCTGGGAGGTGAGGGGAGCAGTGAGCAGCAGCGGTGCCGCGCCCGGGAATCATTTGTGGTGAATTAACCCCCAATTCCAACCCTTGATGCTTAGTCCCAAGCAGGGAGGTAATGGGTCCCATTTTTATAGTCTTTGGTATGACTCAGCCGGGGTTTGAAATCCCAACCTACCGATCTCAGGGCGGAAACATACTGTATGTATATATATAATTTAATGATTTAATTATTTATATATACAAACCCTGTTTCCATATGAGTTGGGAAATCAGTGAAGGCAACATTAATGCTGAATGGTCCATAGAGGTTTAGGAGCAACACATGTTGTCATTCAAACAACGTTGTCATGGACGCCCCTGCTTATTTCAGCAAAACAATGCCAAGCCACGTGTTACAACAGCGTGGCTTCGTAAAAAAAGAGTGCAGGTACTTTCCTGGCCCGCCTGCAGTCCAGACCTGTCTCCCATCGAAAATGTGTGGCACATTATGAACCGTAAAATACGACAACAAGACCCCGGACTGTTGAACAACTTAAGCCAAGGGTAGGGAACCTATGGCTCTAGAGCCAGATGTGGCTCTTTTGATAACTGCATCTGGCTCTCAGATAAATCTTAGCTGACATTGCTTAACACGATAAGTAATGAATAATTCTGCTGGTAATCACGATGTTAAAAACAAACGTTCAAAATATAAAACATTCTCATGTATTTTAATCCATCCAACTGTTCTCTACCGCACCTGTTCAAGGAATAACAATGTTTTTAAAAATAATTTAGAGACTTATTATACTCTAAAAATGTTGGTTTTACTTAAAAAATGCACGCATTAGGCAGTGTTAATTATGGCTCTCATGGTAATACATTTGAAAATATTTAGCTTTCATGGCTCCCTCTGCCAAAAATGTTCCCAACCCCAGACTTAAGCTGTACATCAAGCAAGAATGGTAAAGAATTCCACTTTCAAAGCTTCAACAATTAGTTTCCTCAGTTCCCAAACGTTTATTAAGTGTTGTTAAAAGAAAAGGTGATGTAACACAGTGGTGAACATGCCCTTTCCCAACTACTTTGGCACGTGTTGCAGGCATGAAATTCTAAGTTAATTATTAATTGCAAAAAAACAAATAAAGTTTATGAGTTTGAACATCAAATATCTTGTCTTTGTAGTGCATTCAACTGAATATGGGTTGAAAATTATTTTGAAATCATTGTATTCTGTTTATATTTACATCTAATACAATTTCCCAACTCATATGGAAACGGGGTTTGTATATATATATATATACACACAAACACGCACACACACGCACACACACATATATATGTGTGTGTGTGTTTGTGTGTATGTATATATATATATATATATATATATATATATATATATATATATATATATACTTTTTTTTATTTTTTTTATTAAATAGATACATTCAAGCGCTACCAGGCATCACGTTAATCCAGTCTGATTGCTGCAACTGCCTTTGTTAGTACACTAAAGATGAGTGGCACTTGTCTCTGCAGGTACCAAACAGCAGTGGCAGAACCCCCGGTGTACTTTGCATATTTATCTTTTAATTGAATTGCAAGCCGCATGGTCTATTAATATTGTTCTGTCCAATTGCTCGAGTGACACAAATATGGCGTGTATGCTACTCCAGTTTGTTTCTCATTCAGACTATTTCATCCTCCTCAATTTATAGACTTAGACTTCCTTTTTATTGTGATTGAAATTTGAACTTTACAGTACATATAAGAACACACTTTTGTTGCATTAGCTCATGGTAGTGCAGGATAACAAATCAATAGGGTGCGGATATAAATAAATAGATTACTGTACAGATAAACATATTGCACTTTTGCATATGCATCCAGGTTTATGATTGTATGTTATTTTGTCTTTATATTTCAGCCACTTAATCCATTTTTTGGGGGGAATTGAGGGGATAATTATGATGCCTTCAAGAATCTTACGGCCTGAGGGAAGAAGCTGTTACGGAACCTTGGAGGTTCTGCTTCGGAGGCTGCAGAACCTCTTTCTAGAGTCCAGCATTGAAAACAGTCCTTGGTGGGGGTGGGTGGGAGGAGTTTCTGCAGTTTTTCTGAGCCCCGGTCAGGCGGTGGCTTTTTGCGATCTCCTGGATAGGAGGAAGAGGAGTCCTGTGTCACGCCTATGGATCATGTTTTGTTTTTGTCATGTTTGGTTATTTTTTGGACACTTGTTTCCTGCTTTGGGACTTCCTAATTTTCTTTATCTCCATAGCAAGTCATTGATTTTCACCTGGCCCTCATGTCACGCCCCTGTCTTCAGCCCTCACACCTGTTTGTTGATTTTCATAGCCTATTATTTAAGCCAGAGTTACCAGGTAGTCGGCCTGGCAACTTCCTACCTACAGATCCCGCATATCCCTCATCAACCTTCATGCAATGCTACTCTGTTTACTATGTTTATGCCACAGTGCAAGTTTTTGTTTCATGTCTATAGTTTTGCAGCCTTTGTGCTAGTCTTTTGTTTTTTCATTAGCCGAGTTTGTTTTCCGCCCTCGTGCGCGCCCTTTGTTTGCCTTTTGTTGTAGTCTGTTTGTTTAGTAATAAATCAACATGTACTCACATTCACGTCTGGCTCGTCCCAAATATCCTTTGCAAAGAAGAAACAATCTAAGTCCAAGTCCATGTTTGACATCCTGATGATCTTTTCCGTCGTCCTCACCACTCTCTGCAGGGACTTCCAGTCCGAGGCACTGCAGGTTGCAGTCCAGACATAGATGCTGTTGGTCAGTAGACTCTCTATAGTGCAGGGGTGTCAAACTCAAATAAAGAGTGGGCCAAAATTTTAAACGGAACAAAGCCGCGGGCCAAGGTTGAACAAATTAACCTTTTAATAGGGCACCAAACAAGTTTTGCATTAAATATTGAACAAGCAAGACTTATATAATTTTAGTGACATGCAAAATCCAGTTTCAAATAATAGTAATCAAAACAATATCAATGGCATAGCAAATACAATTTAAATAAAATGTGTATGTCTTTTTTTTCTATTTGGAGTCTTCTGAGGTAAATATCACATTTTTTCCACAGGCTAAAAATACATTTGAAAATAAAATAACAATAATGAATGAACCAAACATTCAAGCCTTGAAGTAGCAAGAGAAAATGCATGAATAAAACGTTAATTATTGGCGAGTTTGCTGGAAGTTTCCCGGAAGAGTTAGTGCTGCAAGGGGTTTCTGGGTATTTGTTCTGTTGTGTTACGGTGCAGATGTTCACCCGGAATGTGTTTGTCATTCTTGTTTGGTGTGGGTTGACAGTGTGGCGCATATTTGGCATAGTGCTAAAGTTGTTTATACGGACACCCTCAGTGTGACCTGTATGGCTGTTGACAAAGTATGCCTTGCATTCACTTGTGCGTGTGTGTGTGTGTGTGTGTGTAAAAGCCACAAATATTATGTGACACTCTGTTAGTATGGAGGAAAAGCAGACGTGACGACAGGTTGTAGAGAACGCTAAAAGCAGTGCCTTAAATGCACGCCCCCAATATAGTTGTCCAGGTGGAAATCGGTAGAAATTCGGGAGAATGGTTGCCCCGGGAGATTTTCGGGAGGGGCACTGAACTTCGGGAGTCTATCGGGAAAATTAAGAGGGTTGGCAAGTATGAGTATTAGCGTTGAGTGCGGTGTTACAGCGGCACCAACGCTGTATAACACCGGTGGGCCAGCTCTAATGCTAAATTGATATTGCCTCAAGGGCCAAATTAAATTACACGACGGGCCAAATGTGGCCCGCGGGCCAGAGTTTGACACTCTGGCTATAGTGCCTCTGTAGAATGTGGTGAGGGTGAGGGGGTGGGGGGGGGGGGCTGTGCTCTTTTTACCCGACGCAAAAAATGCATGCGCTGCTGAGCTCTTTTTACAAGCGCTACGGTTTGTAGGGACCAGGTCTTATTTTCAAATGGTCATATTGTTTAAAATATACTATAAGTCAGTGGTTCTCAAACTTTTTTTGTCATCCCCCACTTTGGACAAGGAGGAGTTTTCAAGCCCCACCTGCCCCCATCGCCACAACAGAACGTTAATGCCAAGCTTAACATTTTCGAATTTATTGAACATCAAGTAATATTCAAGTCAGGGTTTCCCACACATTCATTTATTTGTGGCGGCTCGCCACGAAAGAATTACGGCCGCCACAAATAAAAAATAAAAAAAAAATTTCGGCTTTTGACTCGCTTGACCGCTCATAAAAGCAGTGGGACTCTGTCTGTGAATGGAGCTTGTAGTTACATATTATATGTAAATATGATATAAATATATATAAATATATGTCTTATTGTGGCGGTCCGTTCCCTGTACGATCAGTGCCAGAGCTTGGTCCGCATTGCCGGCAGTAAGTCGAACACATTTCCAGTGAGGGTTGGACTCCGCCAAGGCTGTCCTTTGTCACCGATTCTGTTCATAACTTTTATGGACAGAATTTCTAGGCGCAGTCAAGGCGTTGAGGGGTTCCGGTTTGGTAACCGCAGGATTAGGTCTCTGCTTTTTGCAGATGATGTGGTCCTGATGGCTTCATCTGACCGGGATCTTCAGCTCTCGCTGGATCGGTTCGCAGCCGAGTGTGAAGCGACCGGAATGAGAATCAGCACCTCAAAGTCCGAGTCCATGGTTCTCGCCCGGAAAAGGGTGGAGTGCCATCTCCGGGTTGGGGAGGAGACCCTGCCCCAAGTGGAGGAGTTCAAGTACCTAGGAGTCTTCTTCACGAGTGAGGGAAGAGTGGATCGTGAGATCGACAGGCGGATCGGTGCGGCGTCTTCAGTAATGCGGACGTTGTACCGATCCGTTGTGGTGAAGAAGGAGCTGAGCCGGAAGGCAAAGCTCTCAATTTACCGGTCGATCTACGTTCCCATCCTCACCTATGGTCATGAGCTTTGGGTCATAACCGAAAGGATAAGATCACGGGTACAAGCGGCCGAAATTAGTTTCCTCCGCCGTGTGGCGGGGGTCTCCCTTAGAGATAGGGTGAGAAGCTCTGCCATCCGGGAGGAACTCAAAGTAAAGCCGCTGCTCCTTCACATCGAGAGGAGCCAGATGAGGTGGTTCGTGCATCTGGTCAGGATGCCACCAGAACGCCTGCTCTTTTTATACGACGCAAAAAATGCATGCGCTGCTGAGCTCTTTTTACAAGCGCTACGGTGTGTAGGGACCAGGTCTTATTTTCAAATGGTCATATTATTTAAAATATACTATAAGTCAGTGGTTCTCAAACTTTTTTTGTCATCCCCCACTTTGGACAAAGAGGAGTTTTCAAGCCCCACCTGCCCCCATCGCCACAACAGAACGCTAATGCCAAGCTTAACATTTTCAAATGTATTGAACATCAAGTAATATTCAAGTCAGGGTTTCCCACACATTCATTTATTTGTGGCGGCTCGCCACGAAAGAATTACGGCCGCCACAAATAAAAAAATTAAAAAAATTCGGCTTTTGACTCGCTTGACCGCTCATAAAAGCAGTGGGACTCTGTCTGTGAATGGAGCTTGTAGTTACATATTATATCTAAATATGATATAAATATGTATATAAATTTGTACATAAAGTGTTGTTAATATATTCCAACTCCACGTTCTTCTTGGTCATTGCCACCGCAAGAATATAATAATATATATTTTTTTTTAAGTGAAATTCCCTCCCGTTCCTCGTGCCCCACCTGTCATGTCTCTATCCTCCACAGGTGGGGCGTGCCCCACACTTTGAGAAACGCTGCTATAAGTGTAAAGATTTTATGTATTTTGACCATAGTGACCACCGGGACGGCGTGGCGCAGTGGAAGAGTGGCCGTGCGCAACCCGAGGGGCCCTGGTTCAAATCCCACCTAGTACCAACCTCGTCACGTCCGTTGTGTCCTGAGCAAGACACTTCACCCTTGCTCCTGATGGGTACTGGTTGGCGCCTTGCATGGCAGCTCCCTCCATCAGTGTGTGAATGTGTGTGTGAATGGGTAAATGTGGAAGTAGTGTCAAAGCGCTTTGAGTACCTTGAAGGTAGAAAAGCGCTATACAAGTACAACCCATTTATCATTATAGCAAAAAAAAAAAAAAATTTGAATATTCAGAACTTGCCTAAATTTTTCAGAAAGAAACCCGATCCCTATCCTAAGAAGTCTATTTGAAGTATTCTGCAAATATGTGTTGAAGTATGTACTGTATGTACGCCTCAGCACACCGCGAACAACACTCACTCACACTCGTCATGTGACCTGATTTGATTCATTTGGTTTTTTGTTTTTTTTGTATTGGCTACGCAACGTTTTCACTGTAGCTGAGGCCGACTGAAGTAGTTTTCGTCCGCATCGTCAGGATGATCTGAAGGTTCCATGAAAATCTGAAAAAGAAAGTCAAGAGGAGACACGTACCTTGAAAAGGCTCAGCCACAGGCGATGGGTTCTGGCTAACGTTCTGCAAATGAGCAATGGGAGCTCCCTGTCAGGGCTTGCTGTCTCAACCTCTTGCCCATGAATATTGTAAAAGCCCATCACACCTTGGCTCAGAATTATCGATTGTTTTTTTTGTGAGGTATGAAAAACAAATATATGTTTCTATTTGCAAAACCTTTTTTGACACTTTGGTGTATAGACGTTATACTGCAAGGCTGTCCAAAGTGCAGCCCGCGGCATGTTTTGAGAATTGGATTAGTTTGTTATTATCGAGATGTATTAGATCAGGTATGTCAACCTTAGGCCCCGAGGGCCGGATCAGGCCCGCGGACAGGTTTCATCTGGCCCGCGGGACTAATTGATTGAAACTTTTATTAGTAGATTGCACAGTACAGTACATATTCCGTACTATTCACCACCCCAGCGGACAATGGCATGGAACACCGCAGAGGCCACCACAGTGGATATGTTTCTTTTACTTTTTATTCATAGCTGTATGTAGAAGTGTCTGCTTGTATCTGCTGCTTTAATGTCTTTAATGTCCTCTGTTTTCTTTGATGTTTGATCTTTCCCTCTTACACACATGTAAGAGGGGTGTGTACCATGGCTATGAGTTGTTGTTTTTTTCCCTTGACCTCAGTCTGCACCCCCTCTCCAGGGCCCAGGCTAAGACCGATTTTTTTATTTTAATTTAATCTTCTATTTTTTTCTCCCCCCCCTTGTTTACCTGTATCTCATCTTTTTTTGTAAGGGGCGCTGGAAGCCGGCAGACCCGTCAGCGATCCTGTTCTGTCTCCCTGTAATGTTTGTCTGATCTTGAATGGGATTGTGCTGAAAATTGTAATTTTCCTGAAGGAACTCTCCTGACGGAATAAATAAAGTACTATCTAATCTAATCTAAAATGTAACACCCGAATACGTTTTTCGACTTGTTCAAAGGCCTACTGAAATGAGTTTAATTTATTCAAATGGGGATAGCAGGTCCATTCTATGTGTCATACTTGATCATTTCGCGATATTGCCATATTTTTGCTGAAAGGATTTATTAGAGAACATCGACGATAAAGTTCGCAACTTTACCGGAAGTATGTACGTGTGACGTCACGACTTGCAGGGCTCCACACATATTCACATTGTTTTTAACACCAGCAGTAAGAGCAATTCGGACCGAGAAAGTAACAATTTCCCCATTAACTTGGCGAGGATGAAGGATTTGTGAATTATGATATTGATAGTGAAGCACTAAAAAAAAAAGTGTGAGCGTTTCAGATGTTATTAGACACATTTACTATGATAATTCTGGAAGATCCCTTATCTGCTTATTGTTTTAATAGTGTTTTAGTGAGATTAAAGGTTGTAAAGACATACCTGGAGGTCGGATGGCTGCGGTGAACACGCAGTGTCTCAGAGAGAAGCCGAGGAGCCAAGCTCACAGCTGCTGCAGGACGACGAATAATCCACTGATGTCTTCGGTCAGATATATATCACAATATCCCCATCCAAAAACATGCTGGTTGACGTAGAGAAAAGATGTTCGCTTAACCGCTCTGCTTCACAACAATCAAAGAAACACCGGCTGTGTCTCGGTGCTAAAGACAGCTGCAATCCACCGCTTTCCACCAACAGCATTCTTCTTTATAGTTTACATTATTAAATGAAAAAATTGCAAAAGATTCAGCAACACGGATGTCCAAAATACTGTGTATTTATGCCATGAACAGAGATGGCTTTTAGCCGTGTTTGGTGCGACGCTAATATGTCCCCTTCCAACATTCCGCGACGTTTTCAACAAGAAAATTGCAATTTAGTAAACTAAAAAGGCCGTATTGGCATGTGTTGCAATGTTAATATTTCATCATTGATATATAAACTATCAGACTGCGTGGTCGGTAGTAGTGGGTTTCAGTAGGCCTTTAAACACAGATCTCTATGAAAAACATAAAATAGATAATGCATGCACGACATAATGAATTTTGCTGTTTTCTTTGTAACAGTTTCACTCGTCCTACTCTTGTGGTAAAGCACTTAACGCCATGCAGCTAATGTTGTCTGGCTTGTCAGCAAAGGAAGTGAACAGAGAGCCTTGACTCTGGCAGACCCAGCAAGCGTGATGACATATACGAAGGCAGGGGTGATGAACGGCTATACCATCATGGGAATCAGCCAGCCGGAGCGCCTTGACTTTGAGATTCGGGAGCCGTTGCCGCAAAAGGTCTGACTTTACCAGGCCGGAGCTCAGGGGTAACCCGAGCCCGCCGCAGAGCCGCGCCTGCTGATTTGCACAGCAGAGAGTGGTGCACCGGCTGGGGCGGAGGCAGGGCTAAGGAAGGGATTAGGCCAGATATTACCTCCTTTCGAAAGCACCACACTGCATGGTAGTGTTCTGCCGTGGTGGTTCCATTTAGCTGGTTGACTGTGGTGTAATCAATATTTGCTCATAAAGGCCACATTGGGAGGTCATGACCTTTTGAGTTTGTCGTTGGTCATATGGGCAAACCATCAAGGATCAGAAAGTCTCTGTCCATGTTCATGTCAGTTTAGATTAGGGCAATGGTGTCCAAAATTGCATACTAAAAAGTAGACAAACTCTACATTTTGTACATCATATTTTTCTCAGTATCTTTGGGTGTCCCACGATTCGATTCAATATCGATTCTTGGGGGTCGCGATTCGATTATATATCGATTTTTTCGATGCAACACGATTCTCGATTCAAAAACGATATTTTTCCGATTCAAAAGGATTCTGTATTCATTCAATACGAAGGATTTCAGCAGGATCTAACCCAGTCTGCTGACACGCTAGCAGAGTAGTATATTTTTGTAAAAAGCTTCTATAATTGTAAAGGACAATGTTTTATCAGGAGTTTGTTTGAACTATTAAACGAACCAAAAATATGACTTATTTTATCTTTGTGAAAACATTGGACACAGTGTGTTGTCAAGCTTATGAGATGCGATGCAAGTGTAAGCCACTGTGACGCTATTGTTCTTTTATTTTTATTTTAATAAATGTCTGATGATAATGTCAATGAGGGATTTTTAATCACTGCTATGCTGAAATTATAACTAATATTGATACTTTTGTTGATAATATTTATTTTGTTTCACTACTTTTGGTCTTCCCTCAATTGCTGTGTTTATTGCAGTTCTGAGTGTTGCTGGGTCAGGTTTGGTTTTGGAATTTAATTGGATTGTTATGGTATTGCTGTGTATTGGTTTGTTGCATTGATAAAAAAAAACTAAAATGGATTTTTTCTTAAATGAGAATCGATTCTGACTATCGCACAATGTGAGAATCGCGATTCGTATTCAAATCGATTTTTCCCCACACCCCTAATATATATATACATATATATATACATATATATATATATATATATATATATTTATATATATATATATATATATATATATGTGAAAATTTGGAATTTGATGCCTGGAACATGTATCAAAAATGCCGGCACAAGTGGCAAAAAAGACTGAGAAAGTTGAGAAACACTTATTTGGAACATCCCACAGGTGAACAGGCTAATTGGGAACAAGTGGATGCCATGATTGGGTATAACAGCAAGACTCGGGAACACTTCAGAAAACCACTGTCAGTAACTGCGGTTCGTCGCTACGTCTGTGAGTACGAGGTAGGCGAAGCGAAAGCCGTTTATCAACAACACCCCAAAAACGCTGGCGGCTTCAATCCAACCCAATCCACTTTATTTGTATAGAACATTGAAAGAACAGAAATGTTTCCAAAGTGCTGCACAACAATGTTAAAAACAATATTCAAATATTATCCTTAGCTCCACCAATGACTGAATAAAAACAAAAAATAAATACATATAAAACCAATATAAAAACAATATAAAAATAAATATGATTAAAAACGATTTTAAAGGGTGATCGGCCCGAGCTCATCTAAGATGGACTGATGCATAGTGGAAAAGTGTTCTGTGGTCTGACGAGTCCACATTTCAAATAAGTTTTGGAAAATCGTGGATGTCTTGTCCTCCGGACCAAAGAGAAAAGGAACCATCCGGACTGTTTAGGGCGCACAATTCAAAAACCGGCATCTGTGATGGTATGGGGGTGCATTAGTCCCCAAGGCATGGGTAACTTACACATCTGTGAAGGCACCATTAATGCTGAAAGGTACATACAGGTTTTGGAGCAACATATGCTGCCATCCAAGCAAGGTCTTTTTTCATGGACGCCCCTGCTTATTTCAGCAAGACAATGCCAGGCCACATTCGTATTTAAATTTACTGTGACATACAGTATGTGGCTTCAGTTTGATTAGCAACTTCAAACTGTAATAAAATCAAGACCGTAAAAAAAATGTTGGGAAAAGAAATAATAATAATAAAATGGTTGAGCAAATATATTGACTTTTGTCTTACAAGGTTTTTCCTATTTCTTATTGAAGTTATTATATTTTGAAATATGTATGTTTTGCGCTCAGATTACTTTTTTGAATACATAATCATTTTTTTTTCTATTTTGTAAAAAAAAAATATGGTTTGGTTTTTATTTAATCCTATCTGTATATTTATTGTGTCAGTTGCTCTAATAGATCTTGTTTGAATAAAAATATTTACTATGCAGCATATACAGTAAGTGTGTTTGTTAAGTACACTGTGCGCCACACACTAAATATTGTTTATAGCCACAATCCGTGGTCCGGATCATGTTTTTGTACATTTTGTTAGTTTTGGACTCCTTTAGTTCCTGTTTGTTTTGGTTACCATAGTTATTCATTGTGTTCGCCTGTCTCTGATTAGTGCTCGCCCGCTCACCTGCTTACCGAGCACTAATCAGAGGCAGCATTAAAGCTTGTCTTTGCCAGTCAGTCGGCCTGGCGTCATTGTTCGATCCATGCCGGGTCCCCGTAAGTGTTATTGGTTTCATGCCATAGTCCATGCTAAGTCTTTATCTTCTATGTTTCCTGTTTTTTTTGTTCATTAACTTCTTGAGTGATCGGCATGCTTTTCTTTTGTTTGGATCCTGTCTTTTTTGATGAGTAGGATTAATTGGTAATTAAACATGTTCCTACTTTCTACCGTTGTCCGGAAAAGTCCGTTTGCATCCTGGAAGAACAATCCTCGCAGCAAGCTGTGATCCTCCCGTCATGACAGAATGGTACCAGTCTGGTATTTTAGAATAATATTAAGTTTCAAGGAATGAACAAATCTCTAAATCAGGGGTGTCAAACTCATTTTAGATGGGGGCGGGAGGGGTCACATGGAGAAATATCTACTCCCAAGTGGGCCGGGTTGGTAAAATCACGGCACGATAACTTAAAAATAAAGACAACTTCAGATTGTTTTCTTTGCTTAAAAATAGAACAAGCACATTCTGGAAATGTACAAATCATAATGTGTTTTTTTTTTTGACACTTACATGTTGCGGTCAATAGTAATCTATCTTTATTTGTCATTATTTATATTTTTGGAATAAATTATGTGATAATGTTCATCAGTCAAATCATTATTATTTAATCCATCAAGATAAAAATTGATATGAAAATCAAATTACAGGATGGTATTTATGTAGTTAGCTAATTTTCCAAAACATTACGTGGTTTATTTTTTTCGTACATATGTAGCATCATCCACACAGATACTGTCACGACTAGGACTTGGACGTGGATTGTTTTTCCGAGGCAAAGGAAAATTGGCGCGAGCAAGGCATGAATGTAAGTAAATCTTTTATTTATTACACTAACAAACTACAAGAAAAGAAGCAAACAAAAGACGTGCACAAACTTGACTAAAGAAAACAAAAACTTGCACGGTGGCATAAATAACGAGAAACACTTACTGTGACTGAGACAATGGTTGGAGAAAAAAGCAGTATGGATATCATGGGTGCAGGAGGTGATGGTATAGCTCGGTTGGTAGAGTGGCTGTGCCAGCAACTTGAGAGTTGCAGGTTCAATTCCCGCTTGTGCCATCCTAGTTACTGCCGTTGTGTCCTTGGGCAAGACACTTTACCCACCTGCTCCCAGTGCCACCCACACTGGTTTAAATGTAACTTAGATATTGGATGTCACTATGTAAAGCGCTTTGAGTCACTTGAGAAAAGCACTATATAAATATGATTCACTAATTCACTAATGTTGCCAGAATGAACAACAGAAACGGACAGGCTTAAATAATACTGTGGTGATTAGTGAAAATAGGTGTGAGGCGTGACATGAAGACAAGGTGAAAACTAATGAGTTGGTATGGTAATAAGACAAACAAGGAAGTGCAAAAACTAGAAACAATGGAGTCTTAAGCAAAACAGAACATAACTAAACAAAAACATGAACAGACATGACTGATACAAATAAAAGCTATTGCGACATCTAGTGGACACACTTAGAACAGCAGTTTCTTTTATTCCAAAATTTTGTCTCCTTCTTATACTTGGGCCGTACATTGGACACCCCTGCTGGAAATGTTGCAGCCGATTATCAGTGGCTTGTTCAAAGCATCAACATGTAGGAGTTTAAATGTCACACTGTCTTCACAGCGCCCACTATTTCATCCTGAAATCCATCCTCATTAAACGCGAACGGGGACAATAGCTTCCAACACTTAACCTCCCTAAGAACAGCAATATTGTAAAAGTGCAAATCTCTTGCCAAAATGACTAAAGAAAACCAAAACTTGCACTGTGGCATAAATAACGAGAAACACTTACTGTGACTGAGACAAGGGTAGGAGAAAAAAGCAGCATGGATATCATGGGTGCAGGAGGTGATGTTGCCAGAATGAACAACAGAAACGGACAGGCTTAAATAATACTGTGGTGATTGGTGAAAACAGGTGTGAGGCGTGACATGAGGACAAGGTGAAAACTAATGAGTTGACATGGTAATACGACAAACAAGGAAGTGCAAAAACTAGAAACAATGGAGTCTTAAGAAAAACAGAACATAACTAAACAAAAACATGAACAGACATGACAGATACAAATAATTGCTATTGCAGTTTCTTCCATTCCACAATTTCGTCTCCTTTTTATACTTGTAAAACTCATCCCGCGGGCCGGATAAAACCTGTTCGGCCCCCGGGCCGTACGTTGGACACCCCTGCTGGAAATGCTGCAGTCGATTATCAGTGGCTTGTTCAAAGCATCAACATGTAGGAGTTTAAATGTCACGCTGTCTTCACAGCGCCCACTATTTCATCCTGAAATCCATCCTCATTAAATGCGAACGGGGACAATAGCTTCCAACACTTAACCTCCCTAAGAACAGCAATATTGTAAAAGTGCAAATCTCTTGCCAAAATGACTAAAGAAAACAAAAACTTGCACTGTGGCATAAATAACGAGAAACACTTACTGTGACTGAAACAAGGGAAGGAGAAAAAAGCAGCATGGATATCATGGGTGCAGGAGGTGATGTTGCCAGAATGAACAACAGAAACGGACAGGCTTGAATAATACTGTGGTGATTAGTGAAAACAGGTGTGAGGCGTGACATGAGGACAAGGTGAAAACTAATGAGTTGGCATGGCAATACGACAAACAAGGAAGTGCAAAAACTAGAAACAATGGAGTCTTAAGCAAAACAGAACATAACTAAACAAAAACATGAACAGACATGACAGATACAAATAATTGCTATTGCAGTTTCTTCCATTCCAAAATTTCGCCTCCTTTTTATACTTGTAAAACTCATCCCGCGGGCCGGATAAAACCTGTTCGGCCGGCCCGATCCGGCCCCCGAGCCGTACGTTGGACACCCCTGCTGGAAATGCTGCAGTCGATTATCAGTGGCTTGTTCAAAGCATCAACATGTAGGAGTGTAAATGTCACGCTGTCTTCACAGCGCCCACTATTTCATCCTGAAATCCATCCTCATTAAACGCGAACGGGGACAATAGCTTCCAACACTTAACCTCCCCAAGAACAGCAATATTGTAAAAGTGCAAATCTCTTGCCAAAATGGTCCCACGGTTAATAATTAAGCCATGACATTTGGGCCAGACACCAAAAATCCATATGGTGAAATTTACTAACCTTTTGCAGAGCTCGCCAGCGGAGGCTGTTCATGTGCAGTTTATTTGGGCCGCTCTTGTCCCCGTAATAAAGCTGTCAAAAACACACTAAAAGGCCAGCCTGCACACAAAGAATGCTGGTCTCTTGTTAACTGGAGGGGAACACGGGGCCAATCAATGCGCCTCAAATCAAAGCGTTACTTTGGGGGGGGGGGGGGGGGGGGGGCGGTGGGGACATGCAGAGAGTGATGAATGATTTTCATATGTGAGATTATGGATTAATAATTGTCTTGATGAACTGATGATGAGGTCTGTGCGTGCTACAATGGAGAAGGTCACGCCGGGGGCAAAGTATCACGTTGATCCTTGTCTTTGAAAAAAAATACCGATTATCAAATCGGGAGGTGGCGGGTGGGGTGGGGGTCATCCAGGAGGTCAAACCTGACACAGAGGTCATTAAATGATCTCAAAGCAATAGCTGCATTCTAAGTACAGCATCAATAGTTCATTTGGCGCCCACACGATTTACAGTTTTTTAAAAAGCTTTGTGCAGGATTTGAATGTAATTCGTATAAACTGAAGGATTTCACCCAAATTATGGAATCTTACAGAAAATTGCTGATTTATTGAGCATCTGCATTATGATTATTATATTATATACAAACCCCTGTTCCATATGAGTTGGGAAATTGTGTTAAATATAAACGGAATACAATGATTTGCAAACAATTTTCGACCCATATTCAGTTGATTATGCAACAAAGACAACATATTTGATGTTCAAACTGATAAACATTTTTTTTTTTTTTGCAAATAATCATTAACTTTAGAATTTGATGCCAGCAACACGTGACAAAGAAGTTGGGAAAGGTTGCAAGGAATACTGATAAAGTTGAGGAATGCTCATCAAACACTTATAGAATAGAGTTTCATTGTCATTATTGCAATGAACAGGTTTAAAGAACAACGAAATTGGAGCAGATCCTCTTAAGGTGCATATACAATATGGTAATATAAATAGTAAAAAAAAAGATACAGATGAGAGATGTATCTATGTATATGTATTTATATCCACCCGGATGCAAATATGCATGCCTATGAATATATATGCACATACATATAACATTATTGCACATTGTAGTCCGTAAAATTATAAAAAAAATGTAAACATCTATTTAAACACTTATTTGGAACATCCCACAGGTGTGAATGTTAATTGGGAACAGGTGGGTGCCATGATTGGGTATAAAAACAGCTTCCCAAAAAATGCTCACTCTTTCATAAGAAAGGATGGGGCGAGGTACACCCCTTTGTCCACAACTGCGTGAGCAAATAGTCAAACAGTTTAAGAACAACTTTTCTCAAAGTGCAATTGCAAGAAATGTGGGTATTTCTACATCTACGGTCCATAATATCATCAAAAGGTTCAGAGAATCTGGAAAAAATCACTTCACGTAAGCGGCATGGCCGGAAACCAACATTGAATGACTGTGACATTCGATCCCTCAGACGGCACTGTATCAAAAACTGACATCAATCTTTAAAGGATATCACCACATGGGCTCAGGAGCACTTCAGAAAACCACTGTCACTAAATACAGTCGGTCGCTACATCTGTTAGTGCAAGTTAAAGCTCTAATATGCAAAGCGGAAGCCATTTATCAACAACATCCAGAAACACCACCGGCTTCTCTGGGCCCGAGATCATCTAAGATGGACTGATGCAAAGTGGAAAAGTGTTCTGTGGTCTGACGAGTCCATATTTCAAATTGTTTTTGGAAATATTCGACATCGTGTCATCCTGCCACCTCCCTGTCGCCACCTGACTGGGTGGTTTCGGGGACACTAGACCTTGCAACTTTCCGCCAAGTCCACATTCCGCCCTCCCATGACTCTTGAACTTTATCTTTGGGTTTTCTTGGGACATCTGGAATCTGTCCTTAGGAAAGGGGGTACTGTTATGATCCGTTGCCCGGATCATAGTTTGTTTACCTTTATTTAGGTTTTGATTCATTATTGGTTCAAGTTCTGTTTCAGCAGCCCTGTTCTGTGTTGCTCGGTTGTCATGGTTGCTGATTGTTTTCACCTAACTCTGATTAGTGTTCGGGACGCTCACCTGTTCCCGGGCACTAATCAGAGAGCTATTTATTCATGCCTTTTCACTTTTGTTTGCTGTCTTGCAACACGTTATGTTTGCTCGCAAAAAATGAAAAGCCCGTAAATAAGTGTTATAATGAAGACAACACATGATGTATGTGTCTATATTCGCTATAATAGTCTATTATCAAAAAGACTGTGTATCGCCGGCTGAAACAAATCTTCGTGGACGGAAATGTTGAAATTTAATATTTATTCCACACATTTTTACATTAGTAAATCAGAGGCTACTCAGAGGGTGAAATAACTCCTGGAAATTACTGGCTTTTAATGGCCAAAGGTATAGATGTGTGTGTCCAGGTTAAAAGAAATGGGAGGCTATTCTTCTTTTAATAGATGTATTACAATCTTTGGCTAGCTCGGTAATGTTTGCTGTGGTCTGGAACAACATGGCACACAAACAACTACCTAAAATGCAGTCAATATTACATACAGATAGTTTGTCATGAGGCATGCAAAAATAAATTATTTACAAAGAGGATACATGTAAAGGAAATTAAATGAGCTCAAATATACTTACAAATGAGGCATACTATGTATACAGCTAGCCTAAATAGCATGTTAGTCATGCACTGAGCAAATATGCCTGATTAGCACTCCAACAAGTCAATAACATCAACAAAGCTCAACTTTGTGCATGCGCGTACAGTATAAAACATTTGGTGGACAAAATGAGACAAAAAAGGAGTGGAAGATTTTGCATATAAACAAACTGTTGCATCACTGTTGCGTGAGTCCAATATTGATATTAGTAGGACAAAATAATATTCACCAAATACTCTTATCAGTGAAGCATACACACAAACATATCAAACAGTGTGCTTTCGATCAATTGGGAAGGTTTGTGTCATGTTTGTCCTCAAACAAAAAACATACTTAAACAACAATAACAAAAATAACCCCATCTTTTTCCACTTTTAATCCTTTTTTTCAAAAATGCTCCAGGGAGCCACTAGGGCGGCACTAAAGACCAACGAGTTGCTGACCCCAAACCCAGGCCTAATATGCTACTGTAATTAGATCAGGGGTGTCCAAAGTGCGGCCGGGGGGCCATTTGTGGCCCGCAGTTAATTGTTTACCGGCCCGCCGCACATTCTGGAAATGCTATTTCAAAAATTAAAAATAAAAACATTTAAAAAAGTGGAATGAGGTGAAATGTAACAAAAAAAAGTTGCAATGTTGACACAAAACTGTCATGCAGGCTGTTTTTTTTAATTGTTTTTCCTTTGCTCAAACAAACAAAACAAAAAAATACCAAAAAAAAAATCAATCTTATCATCAATTGTTTCCAAGGCTCCAATTACTTCAAAAACTTTACTTTAAAATGTTTTATGTGGAAAAAAAATATTGCATATATTGTGTGGTTGCTATATAAAAACATCAAAGTTTTATTTACAAAAGACCATAAAACAAATCAAAATAATAGTTTAAATGTAAAATCGAAAGATATATCTGAAGTTGATCTTGTAACTTAAGTGTTGAAAGTTTAAAACTATATATAATAAAAATGTATCACTTTATGAGTGGGGAACCTTTTGAATCCCAAAGATATTTAGTGGTATTTTTTTTATCTTTACACTTTGATTACTCCAAAAAATAACAGTGAATCATTGGTGTCCTGCATTATTGATCTTTTATGGTTTTAATTACTAAATACTGCATATATCAGTTTTACTATAAAAACAAAGTTATCTTTGACAAAAAAGCCGTACAACCATTTTTTTCCTTTTACTTCATATCAACCTCAAGTTGATATAGAGATGTACTGTAAGCGTTAAATGATAAAAAAATAATAATAATTTGACTTTTTTTTTCAAACATTTTAAAGGGGAACATTATCACAATTTCAAAAGGGTTGAACACAATAAAAATCAGTTCCCAGTGGCTTGTTTTATTTTTCGAAGTTTTTTTCAAAATTTTACACCTCCCGGAATATCCCTAAAAAAAGCTTTAAAATTCTTGATTTTCGCTATTTGCGATGCAACTGTCCATTTCCCTGTTAGTCATACATTGCTGCCAATACAAACAACATGGCGGTTACCACAGCAAGATATAGCGACATTAGCTCGGATTCAGACTCGGATTTCAGCATCTTAAGCGATTCAACAGATTACGCATGTATTGAGACAGATGGTCGGAGTATGGAGGCAGATAGCGAAAACGAAATTGAAGAAGAAACTGAAGCTATTGAGCGAATAGCTATTGACGCTATTCGGCCATAGCATGGGTGTACCTAATTAAGTGGCCCATAGCATGGCTGCCTTATTAGCATCGCCGGGAAAATCTGCGGACCAAACGATCAGGACTTTCGCATCTTGTGACACTGGAGCAACTTAAGTCTGTCGATTGGTAAGCGTTTGTTTCGCATTAAATGTGGGTATCTAGTTTCAAATGTACATACAACTAGCGTAAATAGCATGTTAGCATCGATTAGCGTAGCATTTTAGCATCGTTTAGCTGGCAGTCATGGTGCGACCAAATATGTCTGATTAGCACATAAGTCAACATTAACAAAACTCACCTTTGTGATTTCGTTGACTTAATCGTTGCAAATGCATCTGCAGGTTATCCATACATCTCTGTGCCATGTCTGCCTTAGCATCGCCGGTAAAATGTGCAGACACTCTGGCACATTCAATGGGGGTCTGGCGGCAGATTTCTTGCCAGTGGTGCAACTTGAATCCCTCCCTGTTAGTGTTGTTACACCCTCCGACAACACACCGACGAGGCATGATGTCTCCAAGGTTCCAAAAAATTGTCGAAAAAACGGAAAATAACAGAGCTGAGACTCGGGGTTTGTAATGTTTTGAAAATAAATAGAATAGAATACAATAGAATGAACTTTATTCTCATTATATTTGCATATAACGAGATTAAAGACTCGAACTTAAGGTGCGGTAGTGGGAACAAATATGGGGTGAAATAAATGACATAAGAGGTAATAAAGGAAAAACTAACAATTGAAATAAACAGACTACTATCCAATAAAAATAATAAGCAATTCTGTACGATATACAAAACACTATAGAAGTACGAAATACAAATACTTTACAATATACAGAGCAAGACAGGAGTACCGAAGTAATAAATAACAATCAGTGACGGACGTATTGCACTCAAAGGGTAGTATTTCACAGTAGGGTATTAGGGCATTATATTGTATGGGGTGAATTATTATTATTATAAGTTAGAGTTCAACAAATGAAAATGGCAGGTGTATTACCTCGGTGACGTCACGTTCTGACATCATCGCTACAAGACCGATAAACAGAAAGGTGTTTAATATGCCAAAATTCACCCATTTAGAGTTCGGAAATCAGTTAAAAAAATACATGGTCTTTTTTCTGCAACATCAAGGTATATATTGACGCTTGCATAGGTTTGGTGATAATGTTCCCCTTTAATGACTGAGACCCTCTATAGTCCACCGGACCCCTAAAAGTAAAAAAATAAAATCCATAGATTTTTTCATGGTGTAAACATGAAAAATATCAAAATTATCCCCGCTCGCATGCTTTAATTTTTCAATTTACGGCCCTCAGTGGAAAAACTTTGGACACCCCTGAGTTAGATGTTGGTCATCATGGTGATACTTGGAGAGACATTTTTTTTTTTTCTGAGGTGCTACTTGGTGAAAAAACATTTTGAGAACCACTGGTCTAATAAATCAGAGACGCTCTCTTGAAAGCTGAGCAGTCATCAAGGGTGTATTGTAAATATGGCCAACATGACAGGAAGTGGGCCAAATACAGTATTCCTAACAGTTTGACTCAGCCCGAACCGGCTGTTGACTTTCAGATTTACTGTCCACGCTTAGCTCGGCGTGTACACTGACGGTGATTTACCAGCCTCACAGGTGACGTCTGTCAAAACCTGCAGGGCTTAAACATACAGCTGAGGGCTCACCTTGTCCTTTGCAGTATCCCGTGTCCACAGTTAATGTTTGTAGGAGCTGCCCTCAAGTCATTCCTGATCCAGGACAGTGCTCCTTTCCTCTTCATCCAGACAAAAAAAGGTTTGGATGATTTGAAAATTCCTTGGTTATTTATAAATATTTGAGAGCGAGAGACAGATAAAGAGAGAGAGAGAGAGAGAGAGAGGAGTACCTCTCATAAAAGTGGATCCTTCTTGACCTGAACTGTCAGAGTAACCTGAACTGAACTCAAAAATCTCATCCAAATGTTGTGGTGAAACCCACTACTACCCACCACGCAGTCTGATAGTTTATAGATCAATGATGAAATATTAACATTGCAACACATGCCAATACGGCTTTTTTCCATCCATCCATCCATTTTCTACCGCTTATTCCCTTTCGGGGTCGCGGGGGGCGCTGGCGCCTATCTCAGCTACAATCGGGCGGAAGGCAGGGTACACCCTGGACAAGTCGCCACCCGGCTTTTTTATTTTACTAAATTACAATTTTAAATTTCCCGGGAATTTCGTCTTGAAAACGTTGCGTAATGTATACGCAAGACGTCACGCGTTTTTAGGAAGTATGAGTGCTACGCACACACACACAGCTAAAAGTCGTCTGCTTTAACGGCATAATTACACAGTATTTTGGACATCTGTGTTGCTGAATCGTTTGCAATTTGTTCAATTAATATTGGAGGAGTCAAAGTAGAAAGATGGAGTTGGGAAGCTTTAGCTTTTAGCCATACAAACACACGGTGATTCCTTGTTTAAAATTCCTGGAGGTGAAAGGTTACTATGGATCAGAGCGCGGTCAAGCGAACATGGATCGGGACCAAATGTCAACCAGCAGGTTTCAGTGAGAAAATTCTGTTTAAAAAGTCGGGACGGCGTGGCGCAGTGGGGAGAGTGGCCGTGCGCAACCCGAGGGTCCCTGGTTCAAAATCCCACCTAGTACCAACCTCGTCACGTCCGTTGTGTCCTGAGCAAGACACTTCACCCTTGCTCCTGATGGGTGCTGGTTGGCGCCTTGCATGGCAGCTCCCTCCATCAGTGTGTGAATGTGTGTGTGAATGGGTAAATGTGGAAGTAGTGTCAAAGCGCTTTGAGTACCTTGAAGGTAGAAAAGCGCTATACAAATACAACCCATTTATAATTTATTTATTTAAAAGTCGCTTCTTACCGGAAAAAAGCTGAGCTTGCCCCGTCCATAGCTGCCCTCGACTTTCCTGAGAAATTGGCGTCAACGCACCCGTGGACATACCCCTCCGACTATCAGGTACTGTTAAACTCACTAAAACACTAGCAATACAATTGAAAGATAAGGGATTTCTCAGAATTATCCTAGTAAATGTGTCTAAAAACATCCGAATCCGTCCCAATGCAATTGTGTTTCTGGTTTTTTTGTAGTCCGTCGCTATCAATATCCTCACACACAAATCTTTCATCCTCGCTCAAATTAATGGGGAAAATGGTGTTTTCTCGGTCCGAATAGCATTTTTTGTTGGAGGCTCCCATTAAAAACAATATGAATATGTGAAGAGCCATCAACATGTGACATCATCGTCTGCGACTTCCGGTAAAGGCAAGGCTATTTTATTAGCAACCAAAAGTTGCGAACTTTATCGTCGATGTTCTCTACTAAATCCTTTCAGCAAAAATATGGCAATATGGCGAAATGATCAAGTATGACACATAGAATGGACCTGCTATCCCCGTTTAAATAAGAAAATCTCATTTCAGTAGGCCTTTAATGCAGGTGTCACCAACCTTTTTGAAACCAAAAGCTACTTCTTGGGTACTGATTAATGTGAAGGGCTACCAGTTTGATACACACTTAAATAAATTGCCAGAAATAGCCAATTTGCTCAATTTACCTTAAACTCTATGTTATTATTAACAATGAATGATATTTATCTTTGTGGAAACGCTGATCATCTTAATGATTTCTCACAATAAATATATATTTTTGATGGCATGTGTTAAATAGGTTAAAATCCAATCTGCACTTTGTTAGAATATATAACAAATTGGACCGAGCTATATTTCTAACAAAGACAAATCATTATTTTTTCTAGATTTTCCAGAACAAAAATGTTAAAAGAAATTCAAAAGACTTTGAAATAAAATTTCAATTTGATTCTACAGATTTTCTAGATTGGCCAGAATAATTTTTTTGAATTTTAAATCATAACAAGTCTTAAGAAATATTTCACAAATTTTCTTTGAAAAAACAGAAGCTGAAATGAATAATTAAATTAAAATGTATTTATTATTCTTTACAATAAAAAAAAAAAAATACTTGAACACTGTCAAGAAAAAAGAGGAAGGAATTTAAAAGGTAAAAAGGTATATGTGTTTAAAAATCCTAAAATCATTTTTAAGGTTGTATTTTTCCTCTAAAATTGTCCTTCCTTCTGAAAGTTATAAGAAGCAAAGTACAACAAATAAATTAATTTACTTAAACAAGTGAAGACAAAGTCTGGAAAATATTTTCTTGGCTTTTCAAATTCTATTTGAGTTTTGTCCCTCTTAGAATTAAAAATGTCGAGCAAAGCGAGACCAGCTTGCTAGTAAATAAATGCAATTTTAAAAATGGAGGCAGCTCACTGGTAAGTGCTGCTATTTGAGCTATTTTTTTAGAACAGGCCAGCGGGCGACTCATCTGGTCCTAACGGGCTATCTGGTGCCCGCGGGCACCGTGTTGTTGACCCCTATTCTAATGTAATGCTCTCACATAAACAACTGATTTTTTTTTCTCTCTCTCACACACACTACTGAAACACTCTTTTTATGTAAGAAGTCATTCTGAATAATGTCCCGAACAGCCCTTCATACGGCTGCTGCTGTCTCGCTCTCTGACAGCTTTAATACCGACGTCCTTGGACCAACGCACCTCTGTGCATCACACGTAGAAACCAAACGTTGAATGCCAAGAAGTAACCGGAGTCGAGGTATAGTTATAACAATCCCATTTAACATTTAATTATGATTTACTATTGCTTTCAATATATGTCACAAACACAATGCTTTGTTCACGTCGTGAGCTTCACTGTATGTAAACTTGGAGTTTTACTTGGCTGGATATTGTTAGAGATTATATAAGGCAGACTTGACTTCTCCTACTCAAGCGTTCTGTTTGTTTGCCAAGATATTAAATGTACTCAAACAACGGAGTGATGACTGTGAAGGGATATGGTTTTCATGTGAAAGTGAAGCTTAACTTAAGGGTATTAAATCATTGCATTCTCTTATCTTCTTTGTTAACTCTGCACAAGTTCTGTATTGGCATTTAAAAAAATACTATTTGCTTTTTGTTATTTTTTTTTTAATGAGTCTTTCCTTTGTCACTATCTATCTATTCCCCTAATCTATTATCTATTCCATCCATCCATTTTCTACCACTTGTCCCTTTCTTTCTTTTTTCGTAACTGGATTTGCATATGTTCTGTAACTGGATCTGTGTACTGTTATTTTTTATTATTATTTTGAGAATTTTCTTATTCTTGTCCTTTTTCCTTTCTTGTATTGTAATTAGATCTGTGTATGTTCTGTAACTGTATCTGTGTACTGTTATTTGATTTTATTATTTTTGGAATTTTTTCTTTTTCTTTTCCCTTTTCCTTTCATTGATTTGTAATTGGATTTGTGTATGTTTTGTAACTGGATCTGTGTATTATTATTTTACTTTGAACTTTTGAAAAGGACCCCGGGAAGACTAGCCTGGCGTTTGAGCGTCGGCTAATGAGGGATCTTTAAAAAAAAAAAAAAAACAATAAACAATACTTATGCTTAATATATTTACTTATTATAACCTATTTTTTTCAGAATTAATACACATTCTGTTTATTCTTATCTTATTTAGTTTGATTGCATTTTTACTGCTATGTTAGCAGCCTTGTTTTACACTATTTTAATGTTTAGATTGATCTCTTTTTACTATATCAATGTATATTCCTTATTGTATTTGTACTTCTTACTTTTTTTAACCATTTTATTCTTTGAATAATTTAATTGTGTATTTATAGCCTTTTCTGTAATTATTATGATTTTTTTTTCAATTAATATTTTGATTTTCACTGCACTTTGGGTTCATAAAATTGCAATAAATCAAATATCTAACCTTGACTTTGACCTTATTTTTTCCTGTTAATGTATAATGATTGATGATAAATTGAACTGGAAATCTCATGTAAAAAATATACAACATAAAGTTGCAAGAAATACATCAATAATGAATAAATCCAAATATGTTCTAGACCAAAAATCACTTTATATTCTCTACTGCTCACTAGTGTTACCATATCTGAGTTACTGTGTAGAAATATGGGGAAATAATTACAAAAAACACTTCATTCACTAACAGTGTTACAAAAAAGATCAGTTAGAACAATACATAATGTTGGATATAGAGAACATACAAACCCTTTATTTTTTGAATCAAATATACTGAAATTCCACAACATAGTGGAAGATTATACACAAAGCAAACTATAACCTGCTTCCCAAGAATAAACAACAATTCTTCTCGACAAAAGAAGAGAAATATAATATTAGAGAAAAATGCAATTTAAAACATTTGTACGCACGTACAACACTTAAGACCTTCAGTATATCAGTATGTGGAATTAAATTATGGAATGGATTAAGCAAAGCAATCAAACAATGTACTAACATGATCCACTTCAAGAAACTCTTCAAACTGGAAGTGTTTACAAAGTACAAAAATGAAGAACCATGATAAACATTCTGATTTTACTCACCCATTAATCTCAAAATAATCTGATTTATCTCATCGTATGGAATAAAACTTACTTAAGCAATTATTTATTTATTTATTTATTTGTATTGTGATTACTTATTACTTATGGAGTATACATTGTGAATACATTGAGAACAGGAAGTGAACAAACGTTTTAGCAACTGTTATGTAAAAGAAAAGGGGTAGGATTGAATAAGCTCTGCTTCTTCCTCCTCCTTTTCGAACATGTTGAAAAGAGAAACTGGAAATTGTGATGTATCATGTTGTATGCTTGCATGTTCCAAATAACCTCAAACTCAAACTCAAACATTACACAATCTATACCCTGACATTGACTCATATTAGCTTATTAGTATTTTATTTTTTCAACACATTTTCCATGTCACTGCATAAGTCATCCATGCACTAAATATTCATTTTAAAATGTGAAGCCTTGTGCGACGTTACAAAAAAAAAAAAACACATGAATCCAATCCATTATTATTATTAATATTATTATTGTTGTTATCATTATTATTCTCTTGTCTTTAATTACAAAATGCTAATTGTTTAACACAAGAAGTGAACGGACAATAAATGACAAAATGTAAACAGAACACATTGTAAGAGTCATCATGCAAATGGTGTAATTGTGAATGAATGTTCAGAATTGGACATTTTTTCCTACTAATTCTTTTGAACTGAAAAAGTATGTGATGTAAAATTTTCCAGTAGACATATTCCGAGCCTATTCCCTGCTCCATTACTGATAGGAAAATATTGGCAAATTATTTACAGTCTCTCATGGCACGTAGTGTTTGTGCTGCTTTTCTACAGCAATGTTATTGAATTAAGGTTTGATGGCTTGATGGCAGTTTGGAGCTTCATCAGGAAGGTTTGCAAATGTATGTCTTAATTATGTCACGTTATGTTAATATGTTGCACATACATTTTTTATGAATAAACAAATTATTTACCATTAACTCATTTTAGTACAAAATGTGCATCAAATTCAAGTTTGATGAAAATTATGAAAATTGTTTCACATTAATACAAAAGTCTGTTGTCTAAGTGTGGCTCTGAACCAGAACTAAAGTAAAGGGATTTATTTTATATATATATATATATATATATGGGCTTCACGGTGGAAGAGGGGTTAGTGCGTCTGCCTCACAATACGAAGGTCCTGCAGTCCTGGGTTCAAATCCAGGCTCGGGATCTTTCTGTGTGGAGTTTGCATGTTCTCCCCGTGAATGCGTGGGTTCCCTCTGGGTACTCCGGCTTCCTCCCACTTCCAAAGACATGCACCTGGGGATAGGTTGATTGGCAACACTAAATTGGCCCTAGTGTGTGAATGTGAGTGTGAATGTTGTCTGTCTATCTGTGTTGGCCCTGTGATGAGGTGGCGACTTGTCCAGGGTGTACCCCGCCTTCTGCCCGATTGTAGCTGAGATAGGCGCCCGCGACCACAAAAAAGGGAACAAGCGGTAGAAAAAATGGATGTATATATATATCTTGGTTCTTTTATAAATGTATTAAATTTATTTTGGGTCTACTGAAAATGTGACCAAATCTGCCGGGTCAAAAGTATACATACAGCAATGTTAAAAGTATACATACAGCAATGTTAATATTTGGTTACATGTCCCTTGGCAAGTTCCACCGCAATAAGGCGCTTTTGGTAGCCATCCACAAGCCTCTGGCAAGCTTCTGGTTGACAAAATTGGTGCAGTTCAGCTAAATTTGTTGGTTTTCCGACATTGACTTGTTTCTTCAGTATTGTCCACACGTTTAAGTCAGTACTTTGGGAAAGTCATTCTAAAACCTTAATACTAGCCTGATTTAGCCATTCCTTTACCACATTTGACATGTGTTTGGGGTCAATGTACTGTTGGAACACACAACTGCGCCCAAGACCCAACCTCCGGGCTGATGATTTGGAGGTAATCCTCCTTTTTCATTGTCCCATTTACTCTCTGTAAAGCACCAGTTCCATTGGCAGCAAAACAGGCCCAGAGCATAATACTACCACAACCATGCTTGACGGTAGGAATAGTGTTCGTGGGATTGTTGTCTTCCAAACATATTGGCAGGTATTGTGGCCAAACAGTTACATTTTTGATTCATCTGACCACCGAACTTTCCTCCAGAAGGTCTAATCTTTGTCCATATTTTGACCATGACTGTATATGACAGGGGTGTCAAACTCAAATACAGAGTGGGCCAAAGTTTTAAAACCGAACAAAGCCGTGGGCCAAGGTTGAACAAATTAACCTTTTAAAGGGACCCAAACACGTTTTGCATTGAATATTGAACAAGCAAGGTTTATATAACTTTATAGTGACATGCAAAATCAAGTTTCAAAGAATAATAATTTAAAAATATCAATGGCATGTCAAATAAAATAAAAAATACAAATTGAATTCCTCTTTTCGGCGGCGGGGTTTGGTAGTAACGGGGGTGTATATTGTAGCGTCCCGGAAGAGTTAGTGCCGCAAGTGGTTCTGGGTATTTGTTGTGTTGTGTTACGGTGTGGATGTTCTCCCAAATTGTTTGTCATTCTTGTTTGGTGCGGGTTCACAGTGTGGCGCATATTTGTAACAGTGTTAAAGTTGTTTATACGGCCACCCTCAGTGTGACCTGTATGGCTGTTGACCAAGTATGCTTTGCATTCACTTGTTTGTGTGTATAAGTTGCATATATTATGGGACTGGGCCAGCAAGCTGTGGCGACAGATTGTAGAGAACGCCAAATGTAGTGTTTTTAGGGCCTACCCCCAGTATTGTTGTCCGGGGGGAAATCGGGAGAAATTCGGGTGGGGCACTGAACTTCGGGAGTCTCCCGGGAAAATCGGGAGGGTTGACGAGTATGAGTATTAGTGGTGAATGTGGCGTTAAAGCGGCGGGCCAGCTCTAATGTTAATTTGATATTGCCTCAAGGGCCAAATGAAAGTACACGGCGGGCCAAATTTGGCCCACGGGCCAGAGTTTGACACCCGTGGAATATGACATAGCCAATGTAAATACGCTTTGAGCAAGTGCATTTTGAAAACTGTATGTTTGAGTGTTTTCTATCACGCATACTTGCTTTTTGGGCATTGAAAACTGTAACATTACTCAGAGAAAAACTGAGTGAGTCCACTCTAAGTGCTGCTTAAGTGCTTATTGAGTGCAACCGAACGTGACGTCACGTGAGACAAAGGTATTGAAATATGGCACCGTTCGATTTTACATGAGTCGATACCCAGTAGTACCGACTGAACTCAGTTGGTGCCTAAAAAAAAGTACCGAATTTGGTACCCATCCCTAGTAATGGCCTTCAATGAAAATGAGTTTGACAACCCCTGTCGTAGATTTTGTTTCAACCCCAATATATGGATTATTGCATATGTACAGTGGGTCGGCATAGCTCGGTTGGTAGAGAGGCCGTGCCAGCAACTTGAGGGTTGCAGGTTCGATTCCCGCTTGTGCCATTCTAGTTACTGCCGTTGTGTCCTTGGGCAAGACACTTTACCCACCTGCTCCCAGTGCCACCCACACTGGTTTACATGTAACTTAGATATTCACTATGTAAAGCGCTTTGAGTCACTTGAGAAAAGCGCTATATAAATGTAATTCACTTCACCACAGTGATGTTTGTGGTTGGCAAAAATAGTCCATAGCATTGTTTTTCTGCCCTTTGTCACCGATTCTGTTCATAACTTTTATGGAAATAATTTCTAGACGCAGTCAAGGCGTTGAGGGGTTCCGGTTTGGTAACCGCAGGATTAGGTCTCTGCTTTTTGCAGATGATGTGGTCCTGATGGCTTCATCTGACCGGGAACTTCAGCTCTCGCTGGATCGGTTCGCAGCCGAGTGTGAAGCGACCGGAATGAGAATCAGCACCTCCAAGTCCGAGTCCATGGTTCTCGCCCGGAAAAGGGTGGAATGCCATCTCCGGGTTGGGGAGGAGACCCTGCCCCAAGTGGAGGAGTTCAAGTACCTAGGAGTCTTGTTCACGAGTGAGGGAAGAGTGGATCGTGAGATCGACAGGCGGATCGGTGCGGCGTCTTCAGTAATGCGGACGTTGTACCGATCCGTTGTGGTGAAGAAGGAGCTGAGCCGGAAGGCAAAGCTCTCAATTTACCGGTCGATCTACGTTCCCATCCTCACCTATGGTCATGAGCTTTGGGTCATGACCGAAAGGATAAGATCACGGGTACAAGCGGCCGAAATGAGTTTCCCCCGCCGTGTGGCGGGGCTCTCCCTTAGAGATAGGGTGAGAAGCTCTGCCATCCGGGAGGAACTCAAAGTAAAGCTGCTGCTCCTTCACATCGAGAGGAGCCAGATGAGGTGGTTCGGGCATCTGGTCAGGATGCCACCCGAACGCCTCCCTAGGGAGGTGTTTAGGGCACGTCCAACCGGTAGGAGGCCACGGGGAAGACCCAGGACACGTTGGGAAGACTATGTCTCCCGGGTGGCCTGGGAACGCCTCGGGATCCCCCGGGAAGAGCTAGACGAAGTGGCTGGGGAGAGGGAAGTCTGGGTTTCTCTGCTTAGGCTGTTGCCCCCGCGACCCGACCTCGGATAAGCGGAATATGATGGATGGATGGATGTTTGTTTTGCTTATTTCTCAAGCCAGCACACATGAAGACATGATGTTCCAGACTATTTGGCAAAAGTTTAGGGATTCCAAGATAGGTGAAGGGCCAGGACCTTGATTCCAACATCAAGAGAGGCTCTTGAAGCGATGGTTTGTGTCAGACCCTCAGGTCATCATTCCTTCGACTAATGCCCTGGCATCACCTTCCACCTTCACTTCAAACACCCTGGCTACATTCCTGGACCATGTACCAATAAGCACTAATAATGCAAAAAAAAAAAAAAAGAGAGAAAACCAAAACAGATGGGCTCCAATAGTGGGGGGATTACTGAGCCACTATCCGGGGGCTCTATCTGCACCCTGGGCACTGAGAGGTGAATCCCATACTATCTTTTCTCAGGACTGAAAAAAAAAAATGGAGTAATATCCAATAAATGTGTTCAAAAGAGTTCAAATGGTCATTTGGTCCTCGCCAGGAGAGTCATAAATACAATAAATACTTCTCTTACATTTTCATTTACTTCAAGATTTTCTTCATTACAAATACGAATGGCTCTAGGTCTCTCCTGCATTTATTCAGGTGCGTTATTTCATACAAACGGCACCTCTACAATGTTTTGGATCGCACTACATCCCAATCACACGCTGCATTGAAGCCGCGCTAACATTTGGTCACGACCCCCGGTCTCTGGTCAAAAACCGCACCATGGTCTGTCATTGCCCTCCAGGCACAAAGAACTCGTGTTCAGAGGCTGGCTAAAAGTCCCCCTTTTAACAATTAACCACACGCCGTGGAAAATGCCCAACGAAAACACCCCGAGACTCCCCCTCGGTCCCACGGGGGGACTCGCAGTGAACTCTTGCGAACTCTCTTTAAATCATAAGGAAATTTAGACGCATTGAAGATTAAATATAGATTTGGTTTGGGGTTGTTTGTTGTCATTTTGATGCTGAAAAATCCCCTTTTCAATGGTGGTTGGGTGAATCCCAAACATTTAAGTATTTTGTGCTTTTTGTGTGTAATTGCAGCACATTTGTCCTTCTTTAGGATTTGCCACTATTTCCAAGACAGACTTAACAATAAATGATTATTAACGACAATTTATGAGACAGGGCAAGACCAGTTTTCCGTAGGTCAGGTAAGACAGTCCGACTACTAAGAACGTCATTGGAACACACATCCTTGAGTGTGTTTCAGGTAGGTCATTTTTGGTTATCTAATGAAAATATTGTCACTAGACTCATTTCCTATGCGGTTGCAGGACAGCAGAAGAGTAAATGTGTGAAGTTTACTGAAGGGCGGCTCTTAACTCTCCGTGCGTTTGTGTGTGTCTGTGGCTCCAGCTCAGGTTTCAGCTCCACTGTTTTCATATCGAGACCACACTAACCTTCACCTCTGAGAGGCTTCTTTGGCTGATTCACACCCAGTGAACAGGCAATGGTGTCGGTTATGCTCTTTTATTCGCGTCCCTGTTTGGCAGAATGAAGGCTGTAGAACTGGGATTTTCGACTAAATTGTTGTTGGGGTTACATTTCCAGAAAGCTAAAGACCGGGGGCCGGATGTCTGCTTTCATTATTATTCTTATTTTGTATATTCTGGAGAAACCAGCATCCTCTACAGTATACATTTTATTTGAGTCTATTTATTTTGTAAGAGTGACTGCAGCGCCATCCTGTTTTTAAAGGGGAACATTATCACAATTTCAGAAGGGTCAAAACCAATAAAAATCAGTTCCCACTGGCTAATTTTCATTTTTCGTAGTTTTTTTCAAAATTTTACATCGCCCGGAATATCCCCCAAAAAAAGCTTTAAAATGCTTGATTTTCGCTATTTGCTTAAGCCACTGTCACATAGCGATCCCAAAACAAACAATTTCGATATAGCCACATTAGCTTGGATTCAGACTCGGATTTCAGCGGTTTAAGCGATTCAACAGATTACGCATGTATTGAAACAAATGGTTGGAGTATGGAGGCAGATAGCGAAAACGAAATTGAAGAAGAAACTGAAACTATTGAGCAAATAGCTATTGACACTATTCGGCCATGCATGTCTGCGTTAGCATAGCCGGTAAAATGTGCAGACCAACTGATCAGGAATTTCGCATTGACACTGGAGCAACTTAAATCCGTCGATTGGTAAGTGATGGTTTCGCATTAAATGTGGGTGGAAGGAAACGCTGGATGTAAATATAGTTTCAAATGTACATACAGCTACCCTAAATAGCATGTTAGCATTGATTAGCTGGCAGTATTGCCGCGACCAAATATGTCTGATTAGCACATAAGTCAATAACAACAACACTAACCTTTGTGATTTCGTTGATTTTATCGTTGGGAATGCATCTGCTTTGAGTGTCGCAGGATGTCCAGACTTCTTGTCATCTCTGTGACTTTCGCATCTCTTGACACTGGAGCAACTTAAATCCGTCGATTGGTAAGTGTTTTTTGGCATTAAATGTGGATGGAAGGAAAGGCTGGATGTAAATATAGCTACAAATGAGGCAGAGTGCACACAGCTAGCCTAAATAGCATGTTAGCATCGATTAGCATTCCGTGCTAATCGATGCACATTCTACGTAAATCAACTTGAATCCATCCATGATCATGTTGTTACACCCTCCGACAACACACCGACGAGGCATGATGTCTCCAAGGTACCGAAAAACAGTCAAAAAAACGGAAAATAACAGAGCTGATTTGACTCGATGTGGTAGGGAAAAATGGCGTTGACGACCGATGTGACGTCACGTTCTGACATCGTCGTTCAGAGAGCGATAAACAGAAAGGCGTTTAATTCGCCAAAATTCACCCATTTAGAGTTCGGAAATCGGTTAAAAAAAATAAATGGTCTTTTTTCTGCACCATCAAGGTATATATTGACACTTTCATAGGTCTGGTGATAATGTTCCCCTTTAAGGTCTTACTGCAGAAAAGCTAGCCAAAGATCATCTTTATGACAGCCCTTTAGTGTTTTCAAGAGTTTTTTTTTTTGTTTTTTTTAACTGGAGTTTGAATAGCCCAAATGATCCAATCCAAGTCAATCCATTTTATTTATATAGCACATTTAAACAACAAAATGTTTCCAAAGTGCCGCACAACAATATTAAAAACAACATTCAAATAATATCCTGAGCTCCACCAATGACTGAATAAAAACAAAAAATAAAAATAAATGATAATAAATAATAATGAATAATGATAAATAATAATAAATAATAATAAATAATAATAAATAATAATAAATATTAATAAATATTAATAAATAATAATAAATAAATACATATAAAACCAATATAAAAATAGTATAAAATAAACATGATTAAAAATGATTTTAAGGGTGAAACCAATTAAAACAGTAAATAAAAATAAACATTTTAAAACACAGAAGGCAAAAAGAGAACCTAAAATGGAACCTTGAGAAACACCACCATATTACCAACAATCTTCAGAAACGTCTTGTTTACATAAACCACATTACGGGAAAAAATATGTATTTGCTAAAAAGGAGAAGACTTATAGTCGTGCCTTGAGAAATGCATTAGTAGTCTGGATCATGTTTTTTTGATATTTTCTGTTAGTTTAAGACTCCATTAGTTCCTGTTTTCGGGCACCCATGTTTGTTTTGGTTTCCATGACGACTTATGATTTTTCACCTGCCTCTTGCATTCGGGACACACCTGTCTCTAATCAAGAGACCAGTATTTAAGCCTGTCTTTGTCTGTCAGTCGGTCTGGCGTCATTGCTTGTTTTCATGCGATGCCACAGTTCATGTTGCTCATTCCATGTCCGATTCCAAGTTTTGCTTGTTATTTGTTTCATGCCACAGTAAGTTCTGTTTGTTCTATGCCATAGTTTGCTTAGTTGTTTTCATGTCTATAGCTCCGTGTTCTAAGTTTTTTTGCCTTAGCTTTCGCGTGCGATAGGCACGCTTGCCTTCAAGTTGTTTTCTGTTTTCTTGTACTTTGTTGACTATTAGTGAATAATTAAAAATGTTCCTAAATGCTACCCTTGTCCGGAAAAGTCTGTTTGCATCCCGGGAGAACAAACTACGCAGTAAGCTGCGACCCCCTTTAAATGTAAATGTCCTTTACATTTACTGTCTTGCTCACCAATGCCCCCTAAGAATAAAGTAGTAAACAACAGCACTTTGCGTAGTGGAGGTGCACGTAGTCCTTGAGTTCCACCCATTCATCCATTTTCTATACCACTTATGTTCATTAGGGTCACAGGTCAGCTGGAGCCTACCCCCACTGATTCTGGATTAAAAGAGACGATTCATAATGCAATACACCAGTGACATACAGTAATAATCGAGTCATACCAAAGACTATAAAAATGGGACCCATTACCTCCTTGCTTGGTACTCACATCAAGGGGTTGGAATTGGGGGTTAAATCACCAAAAATGGTTCCTGGGCGCAGCCACTGCTGCTGCTCACTGCTCTCCTCACCTCATAAGGAGTGATCAAGGCTGATGGGTTGAATGCAGAAAATAATTTCACCACACCTAATGTGCGTGTGACCAACCATTGGTACTTTAACTTTAACTTTAATAACTGTGGCGGTTTTGTATTGCAATAATTACAGCAATGCATATTTTATAGATTTGAAAAAGTGAAAACATGAGGAAAAAAACAGTATACCTGTGAGGAATAATATTAAATGGAGTTTGCTTTTAGTCCATCCGAATGAAGAAACATCATATTTAATTGTGCTTGGTCAGTAACTTGAAACCTGTAAGGCGAACAGTAACTCGTGTGTGCTTTTCTCCAGTATTGTCAATTATTAGTACATTGGCCATGCAAGAGTTCTAATACTAATCAAAAATCATCCTGGGGGCCATATATAATTGACTTTGACGTATAGGATATAGAGCAGTGGTCTGAGGCACGGGGCCCGCGGGCCAATTGCGGCCCCCGAGACGTTACTTTGCGCCCCCCCACCTTAATATGAAATTTTAATGTTAGTGCGGCCCGCGAGTTTTATATGAATGGCGCTTGACAGCGTTTTGTTATTTGGGTCCAAAAAGGCTCTTTCAACGTTCTGGGTTGCCTACCCCTGCATTAGTGGAAAAGCGGCAAGTGAGTGAAAGCGACAGAGACGTTCCTCTGGAGACGAGGGTTCTCTTATGTGCACGGCTGCAGTCACACTGCGACATCTGTCCGTCAGTAATAACAGTCCCCGATAACCTGGACCAATTCAAATTGTTATTTTTTAATTTGTATTGTTTAATTTGCATTGCCTCACACGATGAACACTACATATAATTCTATATGACGCCGGATAACACTTTTTTTTGCGTTCGCTATCCCGGTACTTTTCCGGCTAATATCAATCAATCAATCAATGTTCATTTATATAGCCCTAAATCACTAGTGTCTCAAAGGGCTGCACAAACCACAACACAAACCACTACGACATCCTCGGGCAAGGAAAACTCACACCCAGTGGGACGTCGGTGACAATGATGACCCAGTGGGACGTCGGTGACAATGAGGACTATGAGAACCTTGGAGAGGACCACATATGTGGGCAACCCCAATATCCGCCGACCGCCGTCTTGCTGTAGGGAGGAAAAGCATAACGACACACATTGCGGAAATAACATTATTCTCCGTGCGTCGGCTAAATCCAAATGTATTCCACAATCCCAAACATGTCTGTGGAGAGGCGGAGCCGACGAGCTGACAGCGGGGTAGCGGTCCTACCCAAGATGGTGGCCAGGAGGCGGAGTGTGCGGTGGAGCGGAGAGGCGGGGCCCGCTTGGAGCCACGCTGCAGCCATCAGAGTCAGGTGTGTAAACCACACACCTGCTCTCAATCCCTGAATCTTCTCCTGCAGTTTAAAAGGGGAGAAAGAGGAGCGATCATGTTAAAAGACGGAGGAGAATTCACGGCAAACGACGACGAGAGCGACCAGACAAGAGATGAGCCCGCGATGAAGACGCAGTCACCATCCACCAAAATTTCTAGCGCGACCGACTGGGACACACAAATGTTTATTGAAATTATAAATGAGGGTCTAACCTGCTACAATGCATCTTGTATAGATCGTCCATGCTACCCACACGATAACGGCTAGACACCTGTCACAATGTATTTTTCAAAGCCTGCAGTGAAGAGAAAGGTCAGTGATGAGCAAAGAAAATTCCAGGAAAAGTGGGAGATGCAGTATTTCTTTGTTGAGCACAGGGGAGACCCCGACGTGTCTTATTTGCACAGAGAAAGTTACGGTTACACAAGGGATACAATTTGAAACGTCATTATACAACCAGAAATGCTGAGGAGTATGCGAAAAATTATTTCAGGAAATCTTTTTTTGCGGCCCATTCTCACCCAGACTCTGCATCCAGTGGCCCCCAGGTAAAGTGAGTTTGAGACCCTTGATATAGAGCAGGTGTGTCGAACTCAAATACAGAGTGGGCTAAAGTTTTAAAACCGAACAAAGCCGTGGGCCAAGGTTGAACAAATTAACCTTTTAATAGGGACCCAAACAAGTTTTGCATTGAATATTGAACAAGCAATGCTTATATAACTTTATAGTGACATGCAAAATCACGTTTCAAATAATAATAATAGTAAAATATCAATGGCATATCAAATAAAAATAAAATAACAATAAAAAATTAATTCCTCTTTTTGGCGGCGGGGTTTAGTGGTAACGGGGGTGTATATTGTAGCGTCCCGGAAGAGTTAGTGCCGCAAGTGGGTCTGGGTATTTGTTGTGTTGTGTTACGGTGTGGATGTTCTCCCAAATTGTTCGTCATTCTTGTTTGGTGTGGGTTCACAGTGTGGCGCATATTTGTAACAGTGTTAAAGTTGTTTATACGGCCACCCTCAGTGTGACCTGTATGGCTGTTGACCAAGTATGCCTTGCATTCACTTGTTTGTGTGTATAAGTTGCATATATTATGGGTATGGACCAGCACGCTGTTTGTATGGAGTAAAAGCGGACGTGGCGACAGATTGTAAAGAACACCAAAGGCAGTGTTTTTAGGGCCCACCCCCAACATTGTTGTCCGGGGGGAAATCGGGAGAAATTCGGGTGGGGCACTGAACTTCGGGAGTCTCCCGGGAAAATCGGGAGGGTTGACGAGTATGAGTATTAGTGGTGAATGTAGCGTTAAAGCGGCGGGCCAGCTCTAATGTTAATTTGATATTGCCTCAAGGGCCAAATGAAAGTACACGGCGGGCCAGAGTTTGACACCCATGATATAGTGTAGCCCTGTGATGAGGTGGCGACTTGTCCAGGGTGTACCCCGCCTTCCGCCCGATTGTAGCTGAGATAGGCGCCAGCGACCCCAGAAGGGAATAAGCGGTAGGAAATGGATGGATGGATGGATATAGAGTGTATTCACTGTTCAAAGCAGGCCAGCCATAATTGTGGCCCTCAATGAAAACAAGTTTGACACCCCTCATCTAAGTTGACCAGAGATACTCTTCTTCTTTTCACATTTGCACTTTTTTTTTTTAGATGCATACAATATGCGTCATTGGAATTATTGCAATGCTTGAACACATTTGTAATTACAGGAGGGATTCTACCGTCCATTTAATGCAAACACTGTGTTTAGAGCAGCCATTCAATGTTTGCAGAAAATGTGAGCGTTTGTCACATGTGTTTGCTCAGTATTTTACATTTTACACCAGGGGTGTCAAACATACAGTCCGAGGGCCGGATCAGGTCTCCGGACATGTTTTATCCGGCACGCAGGTCTCTGGTCCAAAGGCAAAACCTAGTAACTCACTTCAATCAATCAATCAATGTTTATTTATATAGCCCCAAATCACAAATGTCTCAAGGACTGTACAAACCACTACGACTACGACATCCTCGGAAGAACCCACAAAAGGGCAAGGAAAACGCACACCCAGTGGGCAGGGAGAATTCACATCCAGTGGGACGCCAGTGACAATGCTGACTATGAGAAACCTTGGAGAGGACCTCAGATGTGGGCAACCCCCCCTCCCTCTAGGGGACCGAAAGCAATGGATGTCGAGCGGGTCTAACACAATACTGTGAAAGTTCAATCCATAGTGGCTCCAACACAGCCGCAAGGGTTCAGTTCAAAGCGGATCCAAGACAGCAGCGAGAGTCCCGTCCACAGGAAACCATCCCAAGCGGAGGCGGATTAGCAACATAGAGATGTCCCCAACCAATACACAGGCGAGCGGTCCATCCTGGGTCCCGACGAGCGGTCCATCCTGGGTCCAGCCAGTACTTCATCCATGGTCATCGGACCGGGCATAGGAGAAAAAAGAAAAGAAGCGGCAGATCAACTGGTCTAAAAACGAGGTATATTTGAAGGCTAGAGTATACAGATGACTTTTAAGGTGAGACTTAAATGGTAGCATCTCGAACTGTTACCGGGAGGGCATTCCAGAGTACTGGAATGGAGGGCATTCCAGTACTCTGGAATGCCCTCCATCACTGATTTTGAGAAAACAAAGGAAAACCAATCCATCTTGATGCTGTCTTACAAAGATCTACAAAGTCATCAAACGTATAAATGTTTTCTTGAGCTTTCATTTTCTTGCCGATTGAGCCATGGATTGAATCTGCTCTCATGAACGTGTGCCCTTTCTCCAGATATTTTATCACAATCTCGGGTGGGCCACATTCTGCGTTTGCACATTGGGCAAGAGCCGTGTACAACGTCCAGTTTTATTTTGACCTCCACAGTTATCTGCCTAAAAGAGTATGCAAGGGGAAGAATCAAGAACAATACATTTAATGAAGGTACTTGCAACGACCTGGGACAATCTTCCATATATCCCCTCGTGCGATAATATCACATAATCAGGTTGACCGTCGGCCCCCATTCGTGCAAATGTCTCATTAAAGACAATAAGGCGACTGACAAAGAAGCTCCGATTGGTCCCTTGAGATACTAGGTTTTTCTGTTGTATCTACGCGGTCATGTGGTAGTTGCTAGGTCCTGCCATGCGCGTAACAGCTTACTTACGGAACAAATTACAATATCGCATACACTAATGTAAAGCATATCACCTAGGAACTCCAAAATTATTATCAGCTCAGTTTTGACCAACATTGAGTTACTGGGTTTTGCCTTTGAACGGGAGAGGTTGAGTTTGCTAAGTATAAAAATGTACCTGAAATTGTTGAATGAAAGAAACTGCCATTGTAAATGTGTCCGCTGGATGTCGAAATAGCAATTCTTTGTATCTTTGTAGATGATGCTACATACGTACAAAATAAACCACATATTAGTACATCAGTCGAGGAAAATTAGCAAACTACATAAATAACATCCTGTATTTTGATTTTGATATGTATTTTTCTATCTTGATGGATTGAAAATTAACACCAATGACTGAGGGTGCATTTGTAGACTTGGAGAAGGCATTTGACCGTGTCCCTCGGGAAGTCCTGTGGGGAGTGCTCAGAGAGTATGGGGTATCGGACTGTCTGATTGTGGCGGTACGATCAGTGTCAGAGCTTGGTCCGCATCGCCGGCAGTAAGTCGAACACATTTCCAGTGAGGGTTGGACTCCGCCAAGGCTGTCCTTTGTCACCGATTCTGTTCATAACTTTTATGGACAGAATTTCTAGGCGCAGTCAAGGCGTTGAGGGGATCCGGTTTGGTGGCTGCAGGATTAGGTCTCTGCTTTTTGCAGATGATGTGGTCCTGATGGCTTCATCTGACCGGGATCTTCAGCTCTCACTAGATCGGTTTGCAGCCGAGTGTAAAGCGACTGGGATGAGAATCAGTACCTCCAAGTCCGAGTCCATGGTTCTCGCCCGGAAAAGGGTGAGATCTATTTCCAGGTTAAAGAAAAAGACCCTTCCCCATGTGGAGGAGTTCAAGTACCTAGGAGTCTTGATCATGAGTGAGGGAAGAGTGGATCGTGAGATCGACAGGCGGATTGGTGCGGCGTCTTCAGTAATACGGACGCTGTATCGATCCAGTGTGGTGAATAAGGACCTGATCCGGAAGGCAAAGCTCTCAATTTACCGGTCGATCTACGTTCCCATTCTCACCTATGGTCATGAACTTTGGGTTATGACCGAAAGGACAAGATCACGGGTACAAGCGGCTGAAATTAGTTTCCTCCGCCGTGTGGCGGGGCTCTCCCTTAGAGATAGGGTGAGAAGTTCTGCCATCCGAGAGGAACTCAAAGTAAAGCCGCTGCTCCTCCACATCGAAAAGAGCCAGATGAGGTGGTTCGGGCATCTGGTCAGGGTGCCACTCGAACGCCTCCGTAGGGAGGTGTTTCGGGTATGTCCGACCGGTAGGAGGCCACGGGGAGGACCCAGGACACGTTGGGAAGACTATGTCTCCCGGCTGGCCTGGGAACGCCTCGGGATTACCCGGGAAGAGCTGAACGGAGTGGCTGGCGAGAGGGAAGTCTGGGCTTCCCTGCTTAGGCTGCCGGCCCCGTGACCCTACCTCGGATGAGGGGAAGAAGATGGATGGATGGATGGATATTACAATTAAATAACGAACAGAGTTCACAGTCCAGTCAGGATGAATGGTATCAAATCTTGAACAGGTTTGTGCTGAAAACAAAGTTTCATTGTACTTGTTGCAATGACAATAAAGACCTACCTACTGTGTTGCGCAGAAACAAATGAATGCAACGCATACTTGGTCAACCGCCATACAGGTCACACTGAGGGTGGCCGTATAAACAATAATAATAATAATAATAATGGATTAGATTTATATCGTGCTTTTCTATTGTTGGATACTCAAAGCGCTCACAAAGAAGTGGGAACCCATCATTCATTCACACCTGGTGGTGGTAAGCTACATCTGTAGCCACAGCTGCCCTGGGGTAGACTGACAGAAGCGTGGCTGCCAGTTTGTGCCTACGGCCACTTTGTCCACCACCAATCATTCATTCATCAATCATTCACCAGTGTGAGCGGCACCGGGAGCAAGGGTGAAATGTCCTACCCAAGGACACAACGGCAGCGATTTGGATGTCAATAGGTGGGAAGCGAACCTGCAACCCTCAGGTTTCTGGCACGGCCGCTCTACCCACTACGCCATCCCATCTTTAACACTGTTACAAATATGCGCCACACTGTGAACCCACACCAAACAAGATGAAGAGAGACGACTTTTAGCCGCAAGTGGTGCTGGGCTAATATGTCCCCTCCAACCCGAGACGTCACGCTTACACGTCATCATTCCGCAACGTTTTCAACAAGAAACTCCGCGGGAAATTTAAAATTGTAATTTAGTAAACTAAACAGGCCTTATTGGCATGTGTTGCAATGTTAATATTTCATCATTGACTGCGTGGTCGGTAGTATTGGGTTTCAGTAGGACTTTAATGAGTTTGCTAAGTATAAAAAGGAGACAAAATTTTGGAATGGAAGAAACTGCTGTTCTAAATGTGTCCACTAGATGTCGCAATAGCAATTATTTATTTACGAAAAAATAAAGCCACATAATGTTAGGAAAATGAGCAAACTACATAAATAAATACCATCCTGTAATTAGATTTTCATATCAATTTTTATCTTGATAGATTTAATATTAATGAGTTGACTGATGAACATTACCACATAATTTATTCAGAAAATATAAATAACAACAAATAAAGATAGAATACCATTAACCGCAACATGTAAGTGAATTATATTTATATAGCGCTTTTCTCAAGTGACTCAAAGCGCTTTACATAGTGAAACCCAATATCTAAGTTACATTTAAACCAGTATGGGTGGCACTGGGAGCAGGTGGGTAAAGTGTCTTGCCCAAGGACACAACGGCAGTGACTAGGATGGCGGAAGCAGGAATCGAACCTGCAACTCTCAAGGTATGCCGTCCCAAGTGTAAAATAACCCCAACAACAATATGAACTGTACAATTTCAGGATGTGCTTGTTCTATTTTTTAAACAAAGAAAACAATCTGAAGTTGTCTTTATTTTTAAGTTATCGTGCCATGATTTTGCCAGTCCGGCCCCACTTGGGAGTACATTTTTCTCCCATCCAAAATGAGTTTGACACCCCTGATTTACACACTCGCCCGTTTCACAGACCTGGCTTGAACCAGTCCGTGAGTGGTTATTAAAAGTCTTGCCAGGCGCAAGCGAAATGGTACTGGCGGGATACTGCGAATGAATATTTAATAATACACGGAAAAACAAAAAGCAAGTCATTTTTAAGGCCAGATGATGTCATCGCACTCTGCCTTTAGAAATCCTCACTTGTTGTCACGGGTTTGACTTTGGAAACAAGTACAACACCTTGCTGTCAGCCCGGTTGCGGTGATTTAGTGTTGTAACTTGTTCAAGAGTTGACAACATCTCGGGCGACTTTTACAGACAGTGAGAACACGTTGACAAAGAGCACAATGTTATAATAATTGTCGTGCTTGCTGAAGCTGTGTGGTCGCACCATTGCGCAGACCGTGAGTGGAAGCCGACCTGCGCGAGTTGACGAGCCGTCATAAAGATGAAGGATTAAAGAGCGCCCAGGTGGAACTTGCAAGCCACCGCCAGACTAAGCCCCGGAGGGCACGGGTGTGGTTCACGCGCTACTCGTGCAGCTCGGTATGTCACCTTTGCGCATCTTCAACCTCACCCTTTCTCTGTAAGCGTGTGTCTGTATCAGGAAAGTAAAATCTCGTCAATCATATGCAGTCGTTGGCAGAGGTGTACATACACTTCTAAAGAACATCATGTCATGGCTGTCTTGAGTTTCCAATAATTTCTACAACTTGTTTTGTGATAGAGTGATTGGAGCACATACTTGTTGGTCACAAAAAACATTCCTGAACAAACAGTTTAATTTTTGTTTCATCTGACATCACATGGACAAAGATAAGACCTTCTGGAGCATGGGTGTCAAACTCTGGCCCGCTGTGTAATTAAATTTGGCCTTTGAGGCAATATCAAATTAGCATTAGAGCTGGCCCGCCTGTGTTATACAGTGTCGGTGCCGCTGTAACACCGCATTCACCGCTAATACTCATACTTCCCAACCCTCCTAAATTTTCCCGGGAGACTCCCGAAGTTCAGTGCCCCTCCCGATAATCTCCCGGGGCAACCATTCTCCCGAATTTCTACCGATTTCCACCTGGACAACTATATTGGGGGCGTGCATTTAAGGCACTGCCTTTAACGTTCTCTACAACCTGTCGTCACGCCCGCTTTTCCTCCATACTAACAGCGTATCACATAATATTTGTGGCTTCTACACACACACACACGCACAAGTGTATGCAAGCATACTTGGTCAATAGCCATACAGGTCACACTGAGGGTGGCCGTATAAACGACTTTAGCACTGTTACAAATATGCGCCACGCTCTGAACCCACACCAAACAAGAATGACAAACAGATTACGGGTGAACACTGCACCGTAACACAACAGCACAAATACCCAGAAACCCTTGCAGCACTAACTCTTCCGGGAAACATCCAACAAACTGACCAATAATTAACGTTTTATTCATGCATTTTCTCTTGCTACTTCAAGGCTTGAATGTTTGGTTCATTCATTATTGTTATTTCATTTTCAAATTTATTATTAGCCTGTGGAAAAAAATGTATATTTACCTCAGAAGATGTCAAATAGAAAAAATGTCATAACATTTTTATTTAAATTTTATTTCATATGCCATTGATATTCTTTTAATAATTATTAGTATTATTTGAAACTGGATTTTGCATGTCACTAAAGTTATATAAGCCTTGCTTGTTCAATATTCAATGCAAAACTTGTTTGGGTCCCTATTAAAAGGTTCATTTGTTCAACCTTGGCCCGCGGCTTTGTTCCGTTTAAATTTTTGTCCCACTCTGTATTTGAGTTTGACACCCCTGTTCTGGAGGAACGTTATGTGGTCAGATGAACACAAAATTGAGCTGTTTGGCTACAATACCCAGCAATATGTTTGGAGGAGAGAAGGTGAGGCCTTTAATCCCAGGAACACTATTCCTACCATCAAGCATGGTGGTGATAGTATTATTATCTGGGCCGGTTTTGCTGTCAATTGAAATGGTGTTTTACAGAGAGTAAATGGGACAATGAAAAAGGAGGATTACCTCCAGATTCTTCAGGATAACCTAAAATCATCAGCCCGGAGGTTAGGTCTTGGGCGCAGTTGGGTGTTCCAACAGGACAATGACCCGAAACACATGTCAAAAGTGGTAAAGGAATGGCTAAATCAGGCTGGATTAAGGTTTTAGAATGGCCTTCCCAAAGTCCTGACTTAAATGTGTGGACAATGCTGAAGAAACAACCAACCAATTTAGCTGAACTGCACCAATTTTGTCAAGAGGAGTGGTCAAAAATTCAACCGGAATCTACCAAAAGCGCCTTATTGCAGTAAAACTTGCCAAGGGCCATGTAAGCAAATATTAACATTGCTGTATGTATACTTTTGTATATGTTGGGTATGTATACCCAGCAGATTAGGTCACATTTTCAGTAGAACCGTAATAAATTCATTTAAAAAAACAAACTTTATGAATGTTTTTTGTGACCATCAAGTATGTGCTCCAATCACTCTATCACAAAAAAAATAAGAGTTGTAAAAATGATTGGAAACTCAAGACAGCCATGGCTTTATTTGCTTTACAATTGCAGGTTATAGTTTGCTTTGTATATCATTTTAGTTGTTTGCAAATGCACCAAATTGTTGAATTTTAATAATTGTGATTTCATGAATAAAAGGTTTGTATGTTCTCTATATCCAACATTATGTATTTTCTAATTCATCTTTTTTTGTAAGAGTTAGTGAATGAAGCACACATTTGTAGTTCTTTCCCCATATTTCTACACAATAACTCAGATATGGTAACACTAATGAGCTGTAGAGCATATGAAGTGATTTTTGGTCTAGAACATGGGTATCAAACTCTGGCCCGCGGGTCAAATTTGGCCCGCCGTGTACTTTCATTTAGCCCTTGAGGCAATATCAAATTAACATTAGAGCTGGCCCGGCGCTTTAACGCCACATTCACCGCTAATACTCATACTCGTCAACCCTCCCAATTTTCCCGGGAGACTCTCGAAGTTCAGTGCCCCACCCGAATTTCTCCCGATTTCCTCTTGGACAACAATGTTGGGGGTGGGCCCTAAAAACACTGCCTTTGGCGTTCTCTACAATCTGTCGACACGTCCGTTTTTACTCCATACAAACAGCGTGCTGGCCCAGTCCCATAATATATGCAACTTATACACACAAACAAGTGAATGCAAGGCATACTTGGTCAACAGCCATACAGGTCACACTGAGGGTGGCCGTATAAACAACTTTAACACTGTTACAAATATGCGCCACACTGTGAACCCACACCAAACAAGAATGACAAAAAATTTGGGAGAATATCCACACCGTAACACAACACAACAAGTACCCAGAACCACTTGCGGCACTAACTCTTCCGGGACGCTACAATGTACACCCCCGTTACCACCAAACCCCGCCGCCGAAAAGAGGAATTCAATTTGTATTTTTTATTTTATTTTTATTTGATATGCCATTGATATTTTTTAATTATTATTATTTGAAACTTGATTTTGCATGTCACTATAAAGTTATATAAGCCTTGTTTGTTCAATATTCAATGCAAAACTTGTTTGGGTCCCTATTAAAAGGTTAATTTATTCAACCTTGGCCCACGGCTTTGTTCGGTTTTCAAACTTTGGCCCACTCTGTATTTGAGTTCGACACCCCTGGTCTTGAACATGCTTTGCTTTATTCATTATTGACGTTTTTCTTGCTACTTTATGTAGTATATTTGTTTACATGAGAATTCCAATTCATTTTATCATCTAGTATTACACCCCAAAATGTGTTTTCTTTCACCCTTTCAATATCTACTCTGACTATTTCTATTTGTGTTTGACTTATGTTAAGTTAAAAAAAATAAAACAAATACATGCGTTATGCATGTATTTGTTTTGTTTTTTTTTCGATTGAAACTTTTATTAGTAGATTGCACAGTACAGTACATATTCTGCACAATTGACCACTAAATGGTAGCACCCGAATACATTTTTCAACTCGTTTAAGTCTGGGTCTATGTTAATCAATTCATGGTATTACATCTTTGTAATTTGTCAGTGATTTCTAATTCTTATGTTACATTGATAGTGATTCCCCTATATGTATGCCAGTACTACCGTATTTTTTGGACTATAAGTCGCAGTTTTTTTTCGTAGTTTGGCCAGGGGTGCAACTTATACTCAGGAGCGACTTATGTGTGAATTTATTAACACATTACCGTAAAATATCAAATAATATTATTTAGCTCATTCACGTGAGAGACTAGACGTATAAGATTTCATGGGATTTAGCGATTAGAAGTGACAGATAGTTTGGTAAACGTATAGCATGTTCTATATGTTATAGTTATTTGAATGACTCTTACCATAATATGTTAGGTTAACATACCAGGCACCTTCTCAGTTGGTTATTTATGCGTCATATAACGTACACTTATTCAGCCTGTTGTTCACTATTCTTTATTTTAAATTGCCTTTCAAATGTCTATTCTTGGTGTTGGGTTTTAAAAAATAAATTTCCCCCAAAAATGCAACCTATAATCCATTGCGACTTATATATTGTAACAACTTCGTGGCATTGTGATGGGTGGTGCTCTTCCAATATGCAGATCGGGCTCGGACACAGCGTACATTTAAGAAAAAATGTTTTATTCAAAACTAAAAACAGGCTAGGAACAGAAACACTGTTGCTAGGCAGAAAAGGCAAAACAAAAGCGCTAGCATGAGAGCTAGGGAAACAAACAGAAACACTTGCACGAGGCACAAAAGGGAAAACAAAACAGCTAGCATGTGAGCTAGAGAAACATCAATCTAAGCGAGAAAACTAGCAAGTCCAAAAACAGTATATTTACCAAAGAAGGGAGTCCACGAAGTCATAGATTGCATGTAGCAAATCATAAGTTTACGAGGCGAGGCCGAGTGAGCGAAAAAGGCAGACTAAATAGAGTCTCTGATCAAAAGCAGGTGTGCGAACGAGGCAGGTGAAGAAATTAAGTTACCATGGTGACAAAAACAAACAACCAGGAACTTAAGGTAAACGTTAGCAGAACATAATAACAAAAGGACTCAAAACCTGAACCTTATGTGATCCGGGCGGCAGATCATAACAATATACAGTGGGGCAAAAAAGTATTTAGTCAGCCATCGATTATGCAAGTTCTCCCACTTAAAATGATGACAGAGGTCTGTAATTTTCATCAAAGGTACACTTCAACTGTGAGAGACAGAATCTGAAAAAAAAATCCAGGTATTCACGTTGTAGGAATTTTAGAGAATTTATTTGTAAATTATGGTGGAAAATAAGTATTTGGTCAACCATTCAAAGCTCTCACTGATGGAAGGAGGTTTTGGCTCAAAGTCTCACGATACATGGCCCCATTCATTCTTTTCTTATCAATCGTCCTGTTCCCTTAACAGAAAAACAGCCCCATGATTCACAGTAGGTCTGGTGTTCTTGGGATGCAACTCAGTATTCTTCTTCCTCCAAACACGACAAGTTGAGTTTATACCAAAAAGTTCTATTTTGGTTTCATCTGACCACATGACATTCTCCCAATCCTCTGCTGTATCATCCATGTATCCATTTTGGTATAAACTCAACTCGTCGTGTTTGGAGGAAGAAGAATACTGAGTTGCATCCCAAGAACACCATACCTACTGTAAAGCATGGGGGTGGAAACATCATGCTTTGGGGCTGTTTTTCTGCTAAGGGGACAGGACGATTGATCCGTGTTAAGGAAAGAATGAATGGGGCCATGTATCGTGATATTTTGAGCCAAAACCTCCTTCCATCAGTGAGAGCTTTGAATGGTTGACCAAATACTTATTTTCCACCATAATTTAAAAATAAATTCTCTAAAATTCCTACAATGTGAATTCCTGGATTTTTTTTTCACATTCTGTCTCTCACAGTTGAAGTGTACCTATGATGGAAATTACAGACCTCTGTCATCATTTTAAGTGGGAGAACTTGCACAATCGGTGGCTGACTAAATACTTTTTTGCCCCACTGTATGTTTTTTTTCCTTCTTTGTTATGCATTTTCGTGCGACTTATACTCCGAAAAATGCGGTAAATTGTATTTTGACATGATTTAGTTAAGGTAATGGTTAGAGGGCTATATTTGGGGGGAAAAAAAAACGTTGATTTCATGCAAATTGTAATGCAACAATCTAAGCTAATTCTTAATAGACTATCGACAACCTCTATATGAGCAGCCAAGTGAATATGTATCATTGCTTTCATCATTTCCTCCGATTGTGACATTTTGCAGCGGCAGCTGACTTGCCCCAGTTACTGTTCATGTTTGCAGTTGCCACATTGTCCCACAAGAAGTACGGTTTATGTAAACAAGAGACTGATGTCCCCGTCTGGCCTCAAGTCGAGTGGAAAGCATCAACCTGCTGTCAGCTCACAGATCTGTGGGCACTTTTGAAATCTCCGGGTACAGATTTGTGCATCCACTACCTTTCTTAGTATATTTTTGAAATGAAAATTATGATTTTTTTTTCATGAAAAAAAAAAAAAAATTAATACGGCAGTATTAATGAACCACCAGCAAGGCCTCTTGCAAGGCAACATTGCTGCTGAGGTTAGATGGAATTTAAAAACAAAAAGTGATTTTATATCATTTTGAATAACACAAAATGTCAAGTGGTCCATTCCAAAAAATATGAGTTGATCAGAGTCATATTTTAGTTGCTTTGATCTTATTGTTTTCATCATTGTTTTACTTTGATCATCACGGCGCCGATCACGGCTGCCTCGGCGCTATCGTGCGCTCTGTTTTGTTTGTTTTAGATTAGATTAGATTAGATAGTACTTTATTTATTCCGTCAGGAGAGTTCCTTCAGGAAAATAAAAATTTTCAGCACAATCCCATTCAAGTTTAGACAAACATTACAGGGAGACAGAACAGGATCGCTGACGGGTCTGCCGGCTTCCAGCGCCCCTTACAAAAAAGATGAGATAAAGGTAAACAAAGGGGGTGGGGGGAGGTTTGTGGGGGGGGGAGGGGGAATAGAAGATTAAAATAAAACTTAAAAAATCGGTCTTTGCCTGGGCCCTGGAGAGGAGGTGCAGACTGAGGCCAAGGGAAAAAAACAAATAAATTAAAAAAATAAATAAATAGTGCCTAAATAGTTTTTGCACGATTGCACCCAAAAAAATTCCTAGTTTGTTCTCAGACAATGGCAATAAAAACTATTCTGATTCTCTGATCGGCTGAAAATCCGAATGGAGTTTGAAATGAGACTGGTTGATTGGCAACACTAAATTGGCCCTACACTGCAAAAACTGAAATCTAAGTAAGATTAAATATCTCAATTAAGGGTGATATTTGCTTATTTTCCGTCTAAGCAGATTTTATGTTAGAGTGTTTGACTTGTTTTAAGGGTGTTGGTCCTAAATGATCTCAGTAAGATATTACAGCTTGTTGCTGAGATTTTATGACCTATGTTGATTAAAACATGCTTGAAACTAGAATATCAACTGATGCAAAGCTGTGTCTTCAACACTCACGAGTATGTAACTACTTCTTTAAAGTAATAATTTCTTACTTCAAGCATGAAAAAAAAAATCCTGATGCCGGCGTTTCTGGGTGTTGTTGATAAATGGCGTTCACTTTGCATAATATAGTTTTAACTTGCAGTTACAGATGTAGCAACAAACTGTAGTTGACATTGGTTTTTCTGAAGTGTTCCTGAGCCCATGTGGTGATATCCTTTACACACTGGTGTTGCTTTTTGATGCAGTAACGCCTGAAGGATCCAAGGTCATGTGCATTCAATGTTACGTGCAGTGATTTCTCCAGATATTCTGAATCTTTTGATGATATTACAGACCTTAGCTGGTGAACTCCCGAAATTTCTTGCAATAACTAATAATTGATTTTATTTGTAAAAAAGCACTTTACGTTGAGCAAACAACCTCAAAGTGCCACTGTGTAAAATAAAATAGTAATAATAATAATAATAACAATAATAATAATAATAATAATAATAATAATAAAATAATAATAGTAAAAAGATGATAAAAACATATATATATATAAAACTAAAAACAGCCCAATAGCTAGAACCAGCATTCATGTCTATAAAAAGGCTTTTTTAAAAAGATGGGTTTTTAAGCCTTTTTTAAAAGCATCCACAGTCTGAGGTGCCCTCAGGTGGTCAGGGAGAGCTTTCCACAGACTGGGAGCAGCGGTGCAGAAAGCCCGGTCTCCCATTGTTCGTAGATTTGTCCGTGGAGGTTGGAGTAGATTAGCCTGTATGGAGCCTGTTTGAGAAATGTTGTTCTTAAACTGTTTGACAATTTGCTCACGCATTTCTGTTCACAAAGTGGTGACTCCTCACCCCATCCTTGTTTGTGAATGACTGAGTATTCATAGAAGCTGCTTTTTCACACCCAATCATGGCACCCTGTTCCCAATTAGCCTGTTCACCTGTGGTATGTTCCAAATAAGTGTTTAATGAGCATTCCTCAACTTTCTCGGTCTTTTTTGCCACTTATGCCAGCTTTTTTGAAACATGTTTCAAACATCAAATTCCAATTAGCTAAAATTTGCAAAAAACACTACATTTTTTTGGTTCGAATGTGAAGTATCTTGTCTTTGCGGTCTATTTAATTAAATATGGGTTGAACAGGATTTGCAAATCATTGTATTTTTGTTTTTATTTCCGATCTACACAACATGCCAACTTCACTGGTTTTGAGGTTTGTAATAATCAGCCATACTTGTCAACCTTGAGACCTCCGATCTCGGGAGGGGGGGGCAGCAGCTGAAGGGTGTGGGTGTGGTCGGGGGTGGGGCGGAGGTGTGGTTTGGGGCGTGGTTAAGAGGAGAGTATATTTACAGCCAATATTTTTATATTGGCTGCAATTAATATACATATATATATGAAATACATATATATATATGAAATATGAATTCTAGCTATATATATATTTATTTTATTATATGTATATGAATAAAATAGTTGAATTTGAGACGGCACCTATCAAATACACAGTAATAAAAACACAGTTGTTCTACTAACTGTACTGTGCTTGCTGGGTGATAAAAAAACAACAACACTTACCTTTCACTATTTGAGTAACGTCACTTCCGAGTTTCCAGAAGATGGCGCCAGGGATGTTTTGCCCTGCCGTCTCTTGCTGTCAGCTCTGTTCGTTTTTGTGTTGTTTGCGTCTATTTTCGTCTCCGTCAATTCACTGCTTGTGTATGACCGCCAAACACTGTTGGATCTTTGCCCCTTTCCCACTGATATGATCAACTTCGACGTTGGTTTTTCGACGTCTCAGTCAGCTTTTTCACCTGGCCGGATTCCTGCCTTCCTTTCCCGCCTCGTGGCTCCTCTCTCCCGCCACCTGCGGGCTGTGTGTCGGGCCCCCCCTGGATTAGCTGTGCCCTTGGACGTGCTGGCCCCTGCCAGGTTCGGTCTTGTGAACGCAAAACGTTTGTCCTAAAGGATTTCTTCACTTCCCGCGGGCGGCGGACTTGACTTCCTCTGTGTGACGGAAACATGGCTGAGAGCCGGTGAGTCCGCCCCTCTTAATGAACTTCTGCCTCCGGAGTGTTCCTACTTTAATTCTTTGCGGTCGTCCGGTCGAAAAGGAGGAGAATTAGCAGTCGTTTTTAAAAATGACTTTCCGATCCGTTGTGGTGAAGCAGGAGCTGAGCCGGAAGGCAAAGCGCTCAATTTACCGGTCGATCTACGTTCCCATCCTCACCTATGGTCATGAGCTTTGGGTCATGACCGAAAGGATAAGATCACGGGTACAAGCGGCCGAAATGAGTTTCCTCCGCCGTGTGGCGGGGCTCTCCCTTAGAGATAGGGTGAGAAGCTCTGCCATCCGGGAGGAACTCAAAGTAAAGCCGCTGCTCCTCCACATCGAGAGGAGCCAGATGAGGTGGTTCGGGCATCTGGTCAGGATGCCACCCGAACGCCTCCCTAGGGAGGTGTTTAGGGCACGTCCAACCGGTAGGAGGCCACGGGGAAGACCCAGGACACGTTGAGAAGACTATGTCTCCCGGCTGGCCTGGGAACGCCTCGGGATCCCCCGGGAAGAGCTAGACGAAGTGGTTGGGGAGAGGGAAGTCTGGGTTTCTCTGCTTAGGCTGCTGCCCCCGCGACCTGACCTCTGATAAGCGGAAGAAGATGGATGGACTTTAAATGCAGTCAGATCTGCCTGCAATCCTCCTTTTCAAGCTTCGAACTGTGCATGTTTGAGCTGGAGGTGGCGTGGCCTCCAGCTCCAGCTGAATTTCGGAAGATTTTCGGGAGAAAATTTCTTCCGGGAGGTTTTCGGGAGAGGGGCTGAATTTCGGGAGTCTGACGGAAAATCCGGGAGGGTTGGCAAGTATGTAATCAGCATATATTCTGCATATATGTGCAGACAAACACGCTAAATGGATTGTAAACCTTAGTAGACCAGGCCCCTAAGTGTCAGAATTTGGTAGAGTGGAAATGAAAGCAAAATGTTGTCTGTCTATCTGTGTTGGCCCTGCGATGTGGTGGCGACTTGTCCAGGGTGTACGGCGCCTTCCGCCCGAATGCAGCTGATATAGGCTCCAGCAAACCCCCCGCAACCCCAACATGGACACAGGGTAGAAATGGATGGATGAATGAAAGCAATTCATTCACTGTTATAAGGAGAAAGACATTGTTTATTCATCAAACCAGTCAACTTTGGTCAATTAGCAACTTTAAAATTTTGAGAATGCACATATGACAATGCTGACAAATAGTTAATGGTCTGTACGAAATAAATAGCACATTGCTCATTTACAGCTTGGCTGGGAAAAACCAAAAGAAGGGTTAATCTTCATATTAAAATTACACACATAAGGTTTGTGACAATCCAACTGACTAATTGCTCAAAAAAAAAAAAAAACATGTTCTCCTTTTTAAATAAAGCTTTTCATTTTTTTAATATGTACCTTCAAGAACCTGTTATAGTTAAATAAATAGAATGCTTTCCATTTTAACATGCACATCCAATTTGCCTGGGAAACGTATTTACACTTCACTGATCTGGCTAGTCCACCCTTCTTTTTTTTTTTTAAATTTTTTTTTTTTTTTATTTGAAGTCATCGAAACAATTCTTTCTTACCACAAATTCTCAAACATACACAAATGTACAGTCACTCTTGCAGACATGCTGCACCTATTTTTGACTATTAACACAATATCTAGTACCTATCCATAGTGATCAAAATGCTAGCGGGTGAACATGGGGGGGGGGGGACCATGTAGAAGGAACAGTCCAAACACCACATTGTAACCAGGGGTGGGGGCGACGGGGGGGTGACTTGGAAATAGGTTGTTTACAGCCATGCATTGTATGAATTCACTGGTATTTGGTTTAAGAGTGTTTCTGTTGGGATCCGCCGCCCGGAATCATGTATGCTTTTGGCTTCTGAGTCCTTTCGTGTTTTGTTGATCGTTTTGGACTCTTCCTGTTCTTAGTTTTTGCACTTCCTGTTATATCTTGTTTCCATGGTTTTTCCATTCGTCCCACCTGCTACTTGTTTCCCTACGCACACCTGTTGGTAATTGTTTACTTCGGTATTCAAGCCCGCCTTCTCCTTTTTGTTCGGTCACATTTGGATCGCATCGTGTGCGCGTGTTGTGTCCCCCCCCCCCGGATGCACGAGGACCAGACAGGCAGGAGTAGCAGGTAAGACTTGATTTAAAGGGGGAACATTATCACCAGACCTAGGTAAGCGTCAATATGTACCTTGATGTTGCAGAAAAAAGACCATATCTTTTTTTAACCGATTTCCGAACTCTAAATGGGTGAATTTTGGCGAATTAAACGCCTTTCTATCATTTGTTCTCGGAGCGATGACGTCAAAACGTGACGTCACCTAGGTAGTCAACGCCAATTTCTCAAACACATTACACGCAGCAAGTCAAATCAGCTCTGTTATTTTCCGTTTTTTCGACTGTTTTCCGGTACCTTGGAGACATTATGCCTCGTCGGTGTGTTGTCAGAGGGTGTAACAACCCGATCAGGGATGGATTCAAGTTGCTAATCGATGCTAACGTGCTATTTAAGCGAGCTGTATGTACATATTGCATCGTTATGCCTCATTTAGCTATATTTGCATCCAGCGTTTCCTTCCACCCACATTTAATGCCAAACAAACACTTACCAATCGACGGATTTAAGTTGCTCCAGTGTCAATGCGAAAGTCCCGATCGTTTGGTCTGCACATTTTACAGACCTGGCTGAATGGCGTCAATAGCTATTCCAGGGGTAGGGAACCTATGGCTCTAGAGCCAGATGTGGCTCTTTTGATGTCTTCATCTGGCTCTCAGATCAATCTTAGCTGACATTGCTTAACACGATAAGTAATGAAAAATTCCGCTGGTAATCACAGTGTTATAAATAACATTCAAATTATAAAACATTCTCATGCATTTTAATCCAACCATCCATTTTCTAACGCACCTGTTCAAGAAGAAGCATAAATGGTAACAAGTATTATATTAATTATTGGTTAGCTATGGAATACAAATGTTATTAAAAAGAATAAGAGACTTATTATGCTGTTGTTATAAAATGTTGGTCTTAAAAATGCACAAATTTAGTTGTATTCAGTGTTAAAAAAAATGTTATGGCTCTCACTGAAATACATTTTGAAATATTTGGCTTTCATGGCTCCCTCAGCCAAAAAGGTTCCCGACCCCTGAGCTATTCGCTCAATAGCTTCAGTTTCTTCTTCAATTTCGTTTTCGCTATCTGCCTCCATACTCCATCCATCCGTTTCAATACATGCGTAATCTGTTGAATCGCTTAAGCTGCTGAAATCCGAGTTTGAATCCGAGCTAATGTCGCTATATCTTGCTGTGGGTATCCACCGTGTTGTTTGTATTGGCATCACCGGCATAGCTCGGTTGGTAGAGTGGCCGTGCCAGCAACTTGAAGGTTGCAGGTTCGATTCCCGCTTCCGCCATCCTAGTCACTGCCGTTGTGTCCTTGGGCAAGACACTTTACCCATCTGCACCAAGTGCCACCCACACTGGTTTAAATGTAACTTAGATATTGGGTTTCACTATGTAAAGCGCTTTGAGTCACTAGAGAAAAGCGCTATATAAATATAATTAATTTCACTAATTCACTTCACAGGAAAATGGACCGTGGCTTCGTAAATAGCGAAAATCAGGCATTTTAAAGCCTTTTTTCGGGATATTCCAGGACGGGTAAAATTTTGAAAAAAAATTGAAAAATACTGATTTTTATTGGTTTTAACCCTTCTGAAATTGTGATAATGTTCCCCTTTAATATATAAAAATAAAAAGAACACTGATACAAACGACAAAATAAAGCGCTTGCCTACGCACGGGAAGCTAATGCTAGCTTAGCAGGGAGTCCACAAGTCCAACAATAACGTGCCGAGCGCACGCAAAGCTAAGACGGGACTTAGCAATAATATATACATCGACGAAACTTAGTACAGAGTGAAAAAGGGGACGGCGTGGCGCAGTTGGGAGAGTGGCTGTGCCAGCAACCTGAGGGTTCCTGGTTCAATCCCCACCTTCTACCAACCTCGTCAAGCCTGTTGTGTCCTTGAGCAAGACACGTCACCCTTGCTCCTGATGGTTCGTGGTTAGGGCCTTGCATGGCAGTGTGTGAATGTGTGTGTGAATGGATGAATGTGGAAATAGTGTCAAAGCGCCTTGAGTACCTTGAAGGTAGAAAAGCGCTATACAAGTATAACCCATTTACCATTTACCATTTAAAAACCAACCGTGACTATTGCGAGTAGCAAACAACGGACCAAGATCGAACAAAAGGTAGAAAGCGGGCTTAAATACAGAAGTAAATAATTACCAACAGGTGTGCTAGAGAAACAAGTAGCAGGTGGGACGAATGAACAACCTTGGAAACAAGATAAAACAGGAAGTGGGTTCTTCCGAGGATGTCGTAGTCGTAGTGGTTTGTACAGTCCTTTGAGACATTTGTGATTTAGGGCTATATAAATAAACATTGATTGCTTGAAGTGCAAAAACTAAGAACAGGGAGAGTCCAAAACGATCAACAAAACACAAAAGGACTCAGAAACCAAAACCATACATGATCCGGGCGGCGGATCCCAACAGTTTCGTCAGTCGATTTCTATATGTGAACGAAAAAGAAAAAAAAAACTGTTGTGAAGGACAAGCCACCCCCATGGATGATTTCGAACAATTGACAAGTTTTTTTTTTAGTTTTTTTTCTTGCCCCAGGGGTCTTCTATGTCTTCAGGATCAAGGTTCCCTCTGTCCAATCCTCGTGTGGTATCCGGTCTTCAGGAATTAGGGTCGAGACGGGCAGTTAATTTCCGTTGCCTTTTCGCTCAGGACGCAAAGTACGAGTTTTGCATGGAGTACAGGCGGTCGATGGGGTTCCCCACCCGGGCCTGCATGGAGTTGACGTCCGACGAGGCCATGAAGCAGTCACTGAGGCTGGTTAAAGACGTGTCGCTGTCTATGTCGTGGAATGCCGAATCATTACCTGCAGGGGAGAGACAGATTTCACGGAGCTGTCACGACTCGGAAGAAGAAAGAGAAAAAAACAAAATTTAACAAATCAATGCAATCTTCCCAGCGATGGTCGTGTTGGGAAATTATAATTACTAATCGCCCCGGCGAGGGACGGGCATTTTCGTGTCATCACAATCGTGAAAACAGTTTCCTTAGATATCATCAAAGCGTACTTTTTTTGCGGCTCTCGCCGGGACAATCGCGGTCTGTGAGGGCGCATGTAAACAAGGGGCATCCTCCTAAAAGATCTGGCTAATAGCAGCTGTTTACGCCTTTCATAAAAGCTCGACATGTTATTTCTCCGGAGGGAATAGTTAGCTTTATTACACTCTGGATCTTAATGATAGCGCAACAAAATGGGGACAGCGTTTCGAGACCTATCTTTTCATGCCGTCACCAATATTGTTCTTTTCCCCCCCGAACCGACGGAGAGCGATGAGACCGGGGATTTGGCGTTCTCCGTATCAGGAAGAACTAAATGGAGGCAAATTATAAGGAAGTTATGAACTGGAGGAAACGGTCCCTCTGGGGCTGGTTGAGGACGTCACTCAGAAGTGTTATTCCGGTTGCATCCTGGTGGATTACAAACTTGATTGACTGCTATTCTCCCTCTCTTCTCGTTTGCAGTTTTAATGTCTTCGCAATATCGCACATGGATCTAAGAGATGTTGCGTTCGCTCCCCCTGGTCCTGGTTTGCTCTCCGCATCGACCACGTCATCAGTAACCGGGGAAGAGGTTCGAAACCAGGATACAAACAATTTGATCTCGTATGAGAGGAGAAGCTGTTCAAGCTTAATTCAGGTTGGCCGTGGCTTTAAAAGGGGATCTGCACTTTTTTTGTTCACATTATGACGACAAATATGTGGGTTTTTTTTATGCATTCTACATATTAGCGTTATCAGTAGCCAGAGGAGCCTGTTCAGTGCTAGACTGCTTCATCCCAAGTGCAGGACCAATAGACTAAAAAACCAATGGACCAGGGGTGTCAAACTCAAATACAGAGTGGGCCAAAATTTTAAACGGAACAAAGCCGCGGGCCAAGGTTGAACAAATGAACCTTTTAATAGGGACCCAAACAAGTTGGGCATTAAATATTGAACAAGCAAGGCTTAGGGGTGGCACAGCTCGTTTGGTAGAGTGGCCGTGCCAGCAACTTGAGGGTTGCGGGTTCGATTCCCGCTTGTGCCATCCTAGTTACTGCCGTTGTGTCCTTGGGCAAGACACTTTACCCACCTGCTCCCAGTGCCACCCAAACTGGTTTAAATGTAACTTAGATATTGGGTGTCACTATGTAAAGCGCTTTGAGTCACTTGAGAAAAGCGCTATATAAATATAAGTCACTTCACTATAACTTTAATGACATGAAAAATCCAGTTTCAAATGATAATAATAATAATATTTAAAAGAATATCAATGGCATATCAAATAAAATTTAAATAAAAATGTTATGTTTTTTTTCTATTTGGAATCTTCTGAGGTAAATATCACATTTTTTTCCACAGGCTAATAATACATTTGAAAATAAAATAACAATATCCATCCATCCATTTTCTACCGCTTATTCCCTTTTTGGGGTCGCGGGGGGCGCTGGCGCCTATCTCAGCTACAATCGGGCGGAAAGCGGGGTACACCCTGGACAAGTCGCCACCTCATCGCATGCCCAACACAGATAGACAGACAACATTCACACACTAGGGCCAATTTAGTGATGCCAATCAACCTATCCCCAGGTGCATGTTTTTGGAAGTGGGAGGAAGCCGGAGTACCCGGAGGGAACCCACGCATTCACGGGGAGAACATGAAAACTCATAGTGAAGTAAATTATATTTATATAGAGCTTTTTCTCTAGTGACTCAAAGCGCTTTTTACAAAGTGAAACCCAATATCAATTTTTTTTTTACATATAAACCAGTGTGGGTGGCACTGGGAGCAGATGGGTAAAGTGTCTTGCCCAAGGACACAACGGCAGGGTCTAGGTTGGCGGAAGCGGGAATCGAACCTGCAACCCTCAAGTTGCTGGCACGGCCGCTCTACCAACTGAGCTATACCCCCCAATAATGAATGAACCAAACATTCAAGCCTTGAAGTAGCAAGAGAAAATGCATGAATAAAACGTTAATTAATGGTCAGTTTGCTGGAAGTTTCCCGGAAGAGTTAGTGCTGCAAGGGGTTTCTGGGTATTTGTTCTGTTGTGTTACGGTGCGGATGTTCACCTGAAATGTGTTTCTCATTCTTGTTTGGTGTGGGTTCACAGTGTGGCGCATATTTTAACAGTGCTAAAAGTTGTGTATATAGCCACCCTCAGTGTGACCTGTATGGCTGTTGACCAAGTATGCCTTGCATTCACTTGTGCGTGTAAAAGCCACAAACATTATGTGACACGCTGTTAGTGTGGAGGAAAAGCGTACGTGACGACAGGTTGTAGAGAACGCTAAAGGCAGTGCCTTAAATGCACGCCCACAATATAGTTGTCTAGGTGGAAATCTGTAGAAATTCGGGAGAATGGTTGCCCCCGGAGATTTTCAGGAGGGGCACTGAACTTCGGGAGGGTTGGCAAGTATGAGTATTAGCGGTGAATGCGGTGTTACAGCGGCACCGACGCTGTATAACAACGGCGGTTCAGCTCTAATGCTAAATTGATATTGCCTCAAGGGCCAAATTAAATTACACGGCAGGCCAGTTTTGGCCCGCGGGCCAGAGTTTGACACCCTGTTCAACTCCTCTCTGGGGGGGATGGGGTACTAGGATGACAGGGGATGCCAAACAATAACAGTGCAATACTTTTTCATAACATGGTCACTACTGCCTAGTTTCTCTTGTTATATTCTTATTTTACTGTTATATTTTTATTCCCATTGTTGCCTTTTATTTTTTTTTCTTATTGTAATATTTTTCTATTTTGTTTCCATTTACACCCCCATTATTTACTTTTTAAATTGATCTCAACTCTGTATACTGCTGCTGGAATTTTAATTTTCCTGAAGGATTCAATAAAGTACTATCTATCTATCTATCTATCTATCTATCTATCTATCTATCTATCTATCTATCTATCTATCTATCTATCTATCTATCTATCTATCTATCTATCTATCTATCTATCCATCCATCCATCCATCCATCCATCCATCCATCCATCCATCCATCTATCGATCTATCTATCTAGCTATCTATCTATTAAATACATGCAATTAAAAGTCCGCTTACAATAGAGCCAAAAAGTCCTACTGAAACCCACTACTACCGACCACGCAGTCTGATAGCTTATATATCAATGATGAAATATTAACATTGCAAAAAATGCCAATACGGCCTTTTTAGTTTACTAAATTGCAATTTTAAATTTCCCGCAAAGTGTCATGTTGAAAACTTTGTGATATGATGACGCGTACGTTTGACGTCTCGGGTTGTAGCGGACATTATTTTACAGCCCGATCCCAGCTATAAGTAGTCTGCTTTAATCGCATAATTACACAGTATTCTGGACATCTGTGTTGCTGAATATTTTGCAAATTGTTCAATTAATAATGGAGAAGTCAAAGTAGAAAGATGGAGGTGGGAAGCTTTTAGCCTTTAGCCACACAAACACAGCCGGTGTTTCCTTGTTTAAAAATCCCGAAGGTGAAGCTTTACTATGGATCAGAGCGGTCAAGCGAACATGGATCCTGACCACATGTCAACCGGCAGTTTTCGGTGAGAAAATTGTGCTAATAAGTCGGCTCTTACCGGAGACATCAGCGGAGATTCTGTCCTCCTGCAGCTGCGTGACTTTCCTCAGACACTGGGTCAACACCCCTCCGACTTTCAGGTACTATTTAATCTCACTAAAACACTACTATAGGCAGATAAGGGATTTTCCAGAATTATCCTAGTAAATGTGTCTAATAACATCGGAATCGCTCCCACTGCAATTGCCTTTTTTAAACCTTTTTTTTTCTTCTAGTTCTTCACTCTAAATTTCCTCATCCACGAAGCTTTCATCCTCGCTCAAATTAATGGGGAAATTGTCGCTTTCTCGGTCCAAATAGCTCTGGCTGCTAAGGGCTATGATTGTAAACAATGTGAGGATGTGAGGAGCCCTACAACCCGTGACGTCACGCGCACATCATCTGCTACTTCCGGTACAGGCAAGGCTTTTTTATCAGCGACCAAAAGTTGCAAACTTTATCGCCGATGTTCTCTACTAAATCCTTTCAGCCAAAATATGGCAATATCGTGAAATGATCAAATATGACACATAGAATGGACCTGCTATCCCCGTTTAAATGCAAAAATCTCATTTCAGTAGGCCTTTAAACAGTGTGTATTATCTTAAATTGGCCCAACATATCAAATATACTTGCTAAATAAAACCTCAGCCTTTTAATGAATACTTAGGCCTACTACAATACTGTATTTTGATTTTGGTCATTGCAGTGGTACTGGGAAAGTCAAGTTTTTTCTGACTTGTTCAAAAAAGTTTGAGCACCACTGTCCGAGAACGAGGACGTTGCCAGATGCATGCTCACCATATGGGTTCATGTGGTCTCCGGGCATCTGTGGGGGGGTGAGCCCCTGTTGGAAGGGGTCAGTACTGTACCCGTTCTGGTCCATGGCAACCAACTGCTGCTGTGGTGGGGGCAGAGGTGTGAAGGAGCTCATCATCCCCTCCATACGATTTGACATTACTTCTGTAAGAAAGTGAGCTCTAATTAGAGTTTGCATCATGGGGTGAACAATTGTTTTATCTAAACATTCACCTCATTTCTTATTCTTGTAAATGGATGTTTTGTTGTATATTAGCATCATCATTGTCATTGAATAGACTTGGGTAAGAAACCGTACAAACAGGAAAAAGAATCCTGAAAAACAGTGTCTGATATCGGGCTGCAACGGATAGATATATATATATATATATATATATATATATATATATATATATATATATATATATATATATATATATATATATATATATATATATATATATGTACATATATATATATATATATATATATATATATATATATTACATAAATATATATATATATATATATACATAAATATATATATATATATACATAAATATATATATATATACATAAATATATATATATATATATATATATATACATATATATATATATATATATATATATATATACATATATATATATATATATATATATATATATATATATATATATATATATATACACATATGAGTTGGGAAATTGTGTTAGATGTAAATATAAATGGAATACAATGATTTGCAAATCATTGTCAACCTGTATTCAATTAAATGCACTACAAAGATAAGATATTTAATGTTCAAACTCATAAACTTTATTTTTTTTTGCAAATAATAATTAACTTAGAATTTCATAGCTGCGACACGTGCCAAAGTAGTTGGGAAAGGGCATGTTCACCACTGTTTTAAATCACCTTTTCTTTTAACAAAACTAAATAAATGTTTGGGAACTGAAGAAACTAATTGTTGAAGTTTTGAAAGTGGAATTCTTTCCCATTCTTGTTTTACGTAGAGCTTCAGTCGTTCAACAGTCCGGGTATAATTATAATGTGCTTTTATTTCCTTTGTACCGCTAACCTACACCCAAATTTCCGGAAGAGGTACATACCAGCCTCGAATGTAGAAAAAACGCGGAAGGGGCAAGAAAAATGTCGTGTCAGAAGCAAGAAAAGGAATTACCAGGATGAAAAGAAGACCCAAACACTGTGAAGAGTGGCAGCACTTTAAGAAGACCTATGATAAATTCTCTCTCTTCTGACTCATACATGTTGGGTACTCATGTTAAACCAGAGATTCTTAACCTTTTTGACCTCGGGGCCCAACTTTTCCACTACAGAGAGGCCCGGAGCCCACTCAAATATTAACACTGAATTAGTAATCTCCAGTTCAGTTCAGTTTCAGTTTATTTCGAACATGTATACGGTACAACGTAATGCATCACACATTTCCAGTTACAGCACGTCTGAAAAGGAGTAGGAAGAAGCAGAGTTTGTTTAATCCTACCCCTTTTTATACCATAGCAATTTTATCCAATTTGTAATTATTTTGTATTATAATTGTCTTCAATATTTGAGAATGAACCTTGTCAGTTGATATGAAAGCATGTGTTAATCAAAAAGATTAATATTAGGGATTAGGTCAGGCTGATTCCAAAATAAACACTAATCAAATACACTGCAAAAGAAGGGACTCATAAAAACTGATGAACTGTTCTTTCACGTACAATTATGCAGTGCTAAAATAAACACTTTCTAACCAAATTATTGATAAATAATAATGAAATATATGCGTTTTAAATACACTGTCAATACATTTTAAGTGTAAATGGAAATACAGTTCCACAACTTGACTTATGATTTTTGCGCCGAAGAAACTTTTCTATGACTTAAGCCCCAGACTTCTTGATTGTTTGATATTGTCATCACTGCCACAAGTAGTGCAAAAGTGGATTACAATTAAGCGCCTCTGCGAACCACAGCTGAGAAACACATTTATTTTGCCCGACCTCTACGGGTTGCTCGTGGCCCTGTGGTAAACAATGACAAAATGTCAAATCATAACATTTATGCATTTCGGCATGAGCAAGTATGCTAATAATAATAATAATAATAATGGATTAGATTTATATCGCGCTTTTCTATTGTTAGATACTCAAAGCGCTCACAGAGAAGTGGGAACCCATCATTCATTCACACCTGGTGGTGGTAAGTTACATCTGTAGCCACAGCTGCTCTGGGGTAGACTGACGGAAGCGTGGCTGCCAGTTTGCGCCTACGGCCCCTCCGACCACCACCAATCATTCATTCATTATTCATTCACCAGTGTGAGCGGCACCGGGGGCAAGGGTGAAGTGTCCAGCCCAAGGACACAACGGCAGCGACTTTGATGTCAATAGGTGGGAAGCGAACCTGCAACCCTCAGGTTTCTGGCACGGCCGCTCTACCCACTATATATATATATATATATATATATACATATATATTATTATTTATTTTTTTTATAAGCCCCTGAAGAGCAGGACAACCTGTTAAACAGGCTTGTAGGGATGACACAGCCTTTGTATTTTTTATGAAACAATATATATATATATATATATATATATACATATATATATGTGTGTATATATATATATATATATATATATGTGTGTATATATATATATATATATATATATATATATATATATATATGTGTGTATATATGTATATATGATATATATATATATATATATATATATATATATATATATATATATATATATATATATATATATATATATATGTATATATAGATATATATATATATATATATATATATATATATATATATATATATATATATATATATATATATATATATATATATATATATATAATATATGGCTTTTCTTGGTGAAATCACATTGCTTCTACTCAGGTGTGCTGTATCGCTGGAACAAGTAAGGACAAATAAATAAGAGGATAAAACAGCAACAGGCTGCCCCAGGTGGTTCTTCACCTCCTTATCTTTTTATGCATTTTATGTCAATTCCAACTTTAATTTACCAAATATCATTATGTGCCCCACAAAGGGCAACATAATGTCATGTAAAAAAGTTAGAAGTATACCTATCATGCACATCGTCACCCTTTCATAAAAATCGTCTCAAATATTGATTACAAAATTCCGGCCCACTAAGTGTGTATGAAAGGTGTAACATGTAGAACATGAAAAGTGTAACATGTAGAACTGATGCCATTTGTGATTGCTTTGCCTTGGTTTTAGTGCCATTCAAGTGAAACTAATGCAATGAAATGAAAGTGTGCTCTTTGTGAGATTGCAACCTTCAAATACCTAAATGGCTTGCATCTCTTTGTTGGTATTACCGTGGAAACACATTCTTCCACAGGCCTGTAGCCAATTCCCTTTGCAAACACTCTTAGCAAAGTGACTGATGGAGGCTTCTTTTCCCCCCTGCAAGCCCACCTCGTCTGCGCTCGCAATGCATCTAACATCCATTCTGAGTGCTCTTAGACATATAGTGACTTTTAAATGACTTTCATATGTACTTTTTTATTTTTTTATCTGGCAATAATGTGCTTTTGAAACTCCATAAGTGTACAAACTAAAACAAATTGTGAGCGGTAAAAAAAAACAAAAAACATAAGGGACAGATCATTTCAGATTTAGTGTTTCAATGGTATTTTAGTGCTGCTTTATCATTTCCATTGTGTATGCTCATAATGGATTGGTGTTCACTTCACACACACCCTATTTTTTTCAATACAACTTTGCTGTAATAAAACATATGATTAGAATGTAAAATGTGAGGATTTTTTTCACTCTGCAAACTTGACACTTATAGTGCAACCAATCATTAAAACGTCTGTATTAATTTAAAACAAATATGATAGTCATATAATGATAACGGTTGAATTATAACAATGGGAACACTTTAGTATGGGGAACACATATTCACCATTAATTAGGTGCTTATTAACATGAAAATTATTAACATCCATCCATCCATTTCCTACCGCTTGTCCTTATTGACTCTTAATTGGTCATTATTTAGTACTTATTAATGCCTTATCCTGCATGGCCTTATCATACAACCAGTAAGCCACTAACTAAGAGTGTTCCCTCAATATCCTCAGATGTATTGCTTATTAGTAACCCTAACCCTAACACAAACCCTAATATGTTCCCTTAGTGTCCAAATAACCCAAAAATAAGTTGTTGTTACTTTAATAAGCAACTAATTAATGGTGAATATGTTCCCCATACTAAAGTGTTACCATAATAAGATATGCACATATGAGTGATTGTGCAACTGATTGTGTATTCATTAGAGATGTCCGATAATGTTTTTTTTCCCGATATTCGATCTTCTGATATTGTTCAACGCATAATTACCGATTCCAATATCAACCAATACCAATATATACAGTTGTGGAATTAACACATTATTATGCTGTGGAGAGGCGGAGCCGGCGAACGAGCACCGGGGCGAGGATGGCGTCGAGGAGGCGGAAAATGCGGCCGAGCGGAGAGGCGGGGCGTGCCGGGAACGACGCCGCAGTCATGTGCAGGTGTGTGGATCACGCACAAGTACACAATTAACTTATCTCCTCACGATGTATAAAAGAGGAGAAGGAGGCAAGATCGGGGCAGAAGGAGGAGGAGAGCCCGCAGCAGCGACCGAGGAGCGGAAGACACGAGCAGACGACGACGACGGCGGATGAAAAGTGGAACGTGAGAGAGCAGTGGAAAGGAGCACCTGAAAAGCGATCCGACCTGAAGACAAAGCTTTATTTGAAAAAATAAAAGAGTCAAACCTGCTCAAAAGCAATGCCCTTTCTGGGTGGTCCGTGGAACCCGTACGACAGTGAGGTACTGTCACATATGCCTAATTTTGTTGTGGTGCCCCAAAATAAATCAACTCAAGTTATAGGGAAAAATGGCAACATGGCACTGTCATATTTGTTATCGAAGTCACAAAGTGCATTATTTTTTTTTTAACATGCCTCAAAACAGCAGCTTGGAATTTGGGACATGTTCTCCCTGAGAGAGCATGAGGAGGTTGAGGTGGGCGGGGTTCGGGGGTAGCGGGTGGTGTATATTGTAGCGTCCCGGAAGAGTTAGTGCTGCAAGGAGTTCTGGGTATTTGTTCTGTTGTGTTTTTGTTGTGTTACGGTGTGGATGTTCTTCCGAAATGTGTTTGTCATTCTTGTTTGGTGTGGGTTCACAGTGTGGCGCATATTTGAAACAGTGTTAAAGTTCTAAGTGGACCGTGAGAGAGCAGTGGAGTGGAGCAGCTGAAAAGCGATCCGACCTGAAGACAAAGCTTTATTTGAAAAAATAAAAGAGTCAAACCTGCTCAAAAGCAATGTCCTTCCTGGGTGGTCCGTGGAACCCGTACGACAGTGAGGTACTGTCACATATGCATAATTTTGTTGTGGTGCCCCAAAATAAATCAACTCAAGTTATGGGGAAAAAATGCCAACGTGGCACTGCCATATATATTATCGAAGTAACAAAGTGCATTATTTTTTTTTACCATGCCTCAAAACTTTAGCTTGGAATTGTTCCAAACTAATGTTCTCCCTGAGAGAGCATGAGGAGGTTGAGGTGGGCGGGGTTCGGCGGTAGCGGGGGATGTATATTGTAGCGTCCCTGTAAGAGTTAGTGCTGCAAGGGCTTCTGGCTATTTGTTCTGTTGTGTTTTTGTTGTATTACGGTGCGGATGTTCTCCCGAAATATGTGTTTGGTGTGGGTTCACACTGTGGCGCATACTTGTAACAGTGTTAAAGTTGTTTATACGGCCACCCTGTATGGCTGTTGACCAAGTATGCGTTTCATTCACTTGTGTGTGTGAAAAGCTGTAGATATTATGTGATTGGGAAGCGCCTTGAAGATTTCTGGCGCTCTGTACTTCTCCCTACGTCCGTGTACCACTCCGTACAGCAGTTTTTTTAAGAGTGACAAATTTTACTTGGTGAAACCGATATCGATAATTTCCGACATTACATTTTAAAGCATGTATTGGCCGATAATATCGGCAGTTCGATATTCTCGGACATCTCTAGTATTGCTCTAGTGAGTGAGAGGATGTGCTGTGAAACACGAATGTATATATAAAAAAAATGTTTTTCTTGTTGGCTTGAACATAGAATATTTTGTAAAAGACAGTGAAGCTCCCTGTGTGTACTCAAGTCAGTACCTTGGCCAAGTCTCTGGGAATTCTGTTGTTCTTGTTGCTGCTGCTGTCTTCTGGCCAACTTCTTCATCTAGAAAGGCAAGAATCAAACTTGTGAGCAACTCCCAAAACTAACAAGCGCTCTTTAATTTAGACAGGATGCTCCTCGCTCTTCACCCTGGCGTGAACTACATAAAATCCGTATCTGAGAGCGTTTCATTGTCAAGTATCAAAGGATTTGGCCAGATAGTCATCGGCGCAGGGGAGGGTGTAGACATTTAGTGCAACAGTGTGCTAGATTTGCAACGTGCACGTGATCTTGCTTTTCTTTTTGCATTTGTGAAAGGAATGCAGTGATAAGTTTAACACACATAGTTGGGGGTGATTTATTCTCTGGCCTTTTTTCTGTAAATTCAAGATAGAAAAGGGCTGTTGCATACGTTGCTTAGTTCTCTCACCTTAGCTCTCTGGTTCTGGAACCACACCTGGACCACCCGGACACTGAGTCCTGTCTCTGCAGCCAACGTCTCCCTCACCTGAAGACAGAATCATTTTACCGTCATGAAAACATAGAAAACTAGAATACAGGCGGCATTCACTTTATTTTGCAACATTTAAGGAACGTTATAGGCCGGGGGTGTCAAACTAATTTCAGATCGGGGGTCGGACTGGTAAAATCACGGCATGATAACTTAAAACTAAAGGCAACTTCAGATTGTTTTCTTTGTTTAAATACCGAACAAGCACATTCAGAAATTGTACAAATCATAATGTTGTTGTTTCTTTTACACTTACATGTTGCAGTTAGTAGTATTCTTAATTTGCTGTTATTTATACTTTCTGAATAAATTATGTGATAATTAGAGATGCACGGTTTGCGGTCTCATCCGCGGATAAACAGCGGGTCGGGCGGTTGACATGACGAAAAAATAGATTTTATTTAGATTTGGGCGGGTGGCGGTTGAACCCTACGGAAATATTTGATATACATGGTTCTGGGATCGATATCTCTTGCCATTCGAAGATCCATTTAAGACCCGTGTCATAAAGCGAAGACGAAGATAGGAGATGCTATTATTCTCTTGACAGACTGCCGAAAGTTACCCAGATAATAATTCAGGGATGTGTCATGAATACAATGGATTCTGGGTATTTGTTGTGTTGCGTTTATGTTATGTTACTGTGAGGATGTTCTCCCGAAATGTGTTTGTCAATCTTGTATTGTGTGGCTTCACTGCGTGGCGCATATTAGTACGTGTTAAAGTTGTTTATATCACAACCATCAGTGTACTCTGTATCACCCAGTATGCCTTTCAATCTTGTACGTGTAATTGCGGAAGCTGCTCACAAAATGTTGCCGGACCAACAATTGGTTTATACATGTTGTTGAAGGTGTCTAAGGCAATTGTTTCACAGCACGCCCACATACTTGTCATCAGGATGAACGCTATTGGATAGTCGCGAGAACGTTAGCGGCTCCAATTGTCTTCATTACTCTGTTAAACAGGTTTAAATAGCTTTGTAAATGGTAAAAGCGGCCGACCTCTGATGTATTTAAGCGGGCGGTTGGCGGGCGGGTACGGTCCTGATAAAATGTTGGTTCGGGTGGACGGCGGGTGGATGACTACTTTGATGATGCGGATGCGGATGATATAATTGCCTATCCGCGCACCTCTAGTGATAATGTTCATCAATCAACTCAATGATGTTCATTTTCAATTTATCGAGATTGAAAATTTTACCATCATGAAAACACATGGGCTTAGAATAGAGGCGGCATTCACTTTATTTTGCAACATTGAAGGAACGCTACAGGTTTTACTGGGACATTTTTAGGGCACATAATGTGGAAGTACTGTAGCTCCTCAATGCATTCATTTAGTGTTTTTTTTAACACTAAATTGGCGCTAGTGTGTGAATGTGAGTGTGAATGTTGTCTGTCTATCTGTTTTGGCCCTGCGATGTGGTGGCAACTTGTCCAGGGTGTAAGCCCGCCTTCCGCCCGATTGTAGCTGAGATAGGCACCAGCGCCCAAAGGGGATTAGCGGTAGAAAATGGTTGGATGGATGGATAGAAGTGTATCATCAGAGCCACCTTAATTGTGTGGTTAAACCAAGACTTTTTGGTTGGTGATTAACTCGTACCTTGGTTTTCGTATGCCCCATTTTTCGAACATTTACTACCTAAAACTAATTTTAGATCGGGGGCCACATACAGAAAAATCTACTCCCAAGTGGTAAAATCATGGCACGATAACTTAAAAATAAAGACAACTTGAGATTGCTTTTTTTTGTTTAAAAATAGAACGAGCACTTTCTGAAAATGTGCACTTAATGTTGCGGTTAATCGTATTCTATATTTATATGTCTTTATTTATATTTTCTGAATAATTTATGTGATAATCTTCAGTCAACTCATTGGTGTTAATTTTCAATCTATCAAGATTAAAAAAATAATATCCATCCATTTTCTACCGTTTATTCCCCTTTGGGGTGGCGGGGGGCGCTGGTGCCTATCTCAGCTACAATTGGGCGGAAGGCAGTGTACACCCTGGACAAGTCGCCACCTCATCGCAAGGCCAACACAGATAGACAGACAATAATATCAGAATCAAATTACAGTATGTTATTTATGCAGTTTGCTCATTTTCCACGACTGGTGCACTAACATCATGTGTTTTTTTTATTTTATTTTTTACATATGTAGCAATATTTACAAAAATACAAATAATTGCTATTGTGACATCTAGTGGACACATTTAGAACAGCAGTTTCTTTCATTCTAAAATTTTGGCTCATTTTTATGCTTAGATAACTCATCCCGGGGGCTGGATAAAACCTGTTCGCGGGCCTGATCGGGTCTGCGAGCCGTGCGTTTGACACCCCTGCTATAGGCTTTACTAGGACATATTTAAAGCACAGAATGTGGAGGTACTGTAGCTCCCTAATGCATTATTTTTTCACTTTTAGAAGTGTATCATCAGATTAATCATGTGGTTGAATTAAGACTTCCTTGGTTTTGTGATTTACTCGTACCTCGGTTTTCGTATGCCCCAGTTTTCGAACATTTACTACCTATAACTCATTTTAGATCAGGGGTCACATACAGAAAAATCTACTCCCAAGTGGTAAAATGACGGCACGATACCTTAAAAGTAAGTGACAACTTCAGATTGTTTTCTTTGTTTAAAGATAGAACAAGCACTTTCTGAAAATGTGCACTTACATGTTGCGGTTAATAGTATTCTATCTTTATCTGTCGTTATTTACATTTTCTGAATAAATGATGTGATAATCTTCAATCAACTCATTGGTGTTAATTTTCAATCCATCAAGATTAAAAAAAATAATATCAGAATCAAATTAAAGGATGTTATTTATGTAGTTTGCTCATTTACCACAGCTGGTGCACTAACATCATGTGTTTTTTTTTGGGTTTTTTTACACATTTGGGAAACTCTCCTGAAGGGACGGCTTTGAATTTCTCACTCTTAACTCAAACAAACAAGAACAACATTGTCATGTACACGATCGAACAATTACAGCAAACAGGTGTGGTGAACTATGTCCTTAAAAGGAACCGCCACATGTATTCTGTTTGGCACTGTTGGTACAGGAACATGTATTTATCATCAATGTTTTTTTCTGACCCAACGTCTATTCTGCACTACCCCGGTATTGAGCACTGTATAACTGTATATATATATATATATATATATATTGTCCAACTCTTAATTACCGATTCTGATATCAACCGATACCGATATATACAGTTGTGAAATTAACACATTATTATGGCCAATTTTGTTGTATAAGAACCGCTGGATGCATTAAACACTGTAACAAGATTTTACAAAATAAATCAACATAAGTTATGGAAAAAATGCCAACATGGCACTGCCATATTTATTATTGAAGTAACAAAGTGCATTATTTATTTTTAGCATGCCTCAAAACAGCAGCTTGGAATTTGGGACATGCTCTCCCTGAGAGAGCATGAGGAGGTTGAGGTGGGCTGCAAGGGGTTCAGGATATTTGTTCTGTTGTGTTTTTTGTGGTGTTACGGTGCGGCTGTTCTCCTGAAATGCGTTTGTCATTCTTGCTTGGTGTGGGTTCACAGTGTGGCGCATGTAACAGTGTTTAAGTTGTTTATACGGCCACCCTCAGTGTTACCTGTATGGCTGTTGACCAAGTATGGTTTGCATTCGCTTGTGTGTGTGAACAGTCGTAGACTGGACCGGCACCCAAAAGCAGTGCCTTTAAGGTTTATTGGTGTTCTGTACCGCTCCTTACGTCCGTGTACACAGTGGCGTTTTAAAAACTCATCAATTTTACTTTTTTAAACCGATACCGATAATTTCCGATATTACAAACGAAAGCAGTGATTCTCAAATGGGGTTACGCGTACCCCTGGGGGTACTTAAAGGTATGCCAAGGGGTACGTGAGAGTTTTTAAAAATATTCTAAAAATAGCAACAATTCAAAAATCTTTTATAAATATATTTTTTGAATAATACTTCAACAAAATATGAATTTAAGTTCAAAACCTGTGAAAAGAAATACAACAATGCAATATTCAGTGTTGACAGCTAGATTTTTTGTGGACATGTTTCATAAATATTGATGTTAAATATTTATTTTTTTGTGAAGAAATGTTTAGAATTAAGTTCAGGAATCCAGAAGGATCTCTATTACAATCCCCAAAGAGGGCACTTTAAGTTGATGATTACTTCTATGTGTAGAAATCTTTGTTTACAATTGAATCACTGGTTTATTTTTCAACAAGTTTTTAGTGATTTTTATATCTTTTTTTCCGACTAGTTCAAGAAAGACCACTACAAATGAGCAATATTTTGCACTCTTATACAATTTAATAAATCAGAAACTGATGACATAGTGCTGTATTTTACTTCTGTATCTCTTTTTTTCAACCAAAAATGCTTTGCTCTGATTAAGGGGTACTTGAATGTTCACAGGGCATACATCACTGTAAAAAGGTTGAGAACCACTGATCTAAAGCATTTATTGGCAGTCCGATATTATCGGACATCCCTAATATATATATATATATATATATATATATATATATATATATATATATATATATATATATATATATATATACACCGGAGGTTTCTGTGGTTTATCTGTTTCTGTGTAATGTACATTGTTTTTGATTAAATTTTTCATGTATAAAACGGTTGCATGTTTGGAACAGATTAATTATACTTCAGCATTTCAAATGGGAAACTAAAGTACCGCTCTATCATTTAGTGCAAATGTATTTCAGGATTATGACACGTTCCATACGAGTGTCCTTCCATGACAGTGATGCTAATTGTGCGTTCCACATACCTTCCTGCAGGGTTTTGAGGACACCTCAAAGGAAGCCTTGAAGGCTCGTCTCTGCTGAGTGGTCAAGATGGTGCGTGGTCTTTTGGGTCTCCTGGGATCCTTGCTGTCATCCCCCTTCCCCTGGCCTCCAATGCCTCCTTTCTCTGGCTTGATGTCCAATTCCTCATCGTCGCTTTTCTCTGCAGAACAAGTTTGCATCATCACTATGTGTTTGAACTAACTACACCCTTTTTACCCCCCCCTCAGTCAGTGACAGTCTGCTGATAAATATACTCTTGTTCTTTGCTCTTCCAGCAGATTCACACACCGCAAGTGCAGAGTCAAGGGAGACACATGTGTTTTGAATATGGCGTTATCAATTTGTTTCGAAAGAAAGCGGCCACATGCGTGATTGCACTCACAGAAGTCTACGGCGCGTGCTCGGAGAGAACAATAAAGTATGCGCATTCGTCACTGAACTGGACACTGCGTCACTTCTAACTTATTGCCCTCAGCTTTGGCTGATTTGCACTAAATCAATCTCTGATAAGAACACTATGTCAAGCACAACAAAGGCCATGTTAGAACATATGAGAGATGCATCTCGCGAGAAAAAAAACTTAAATGTGAACGTTTTAGTCTCATGAACTTTTGATATATTTGTACCTTCAGGATTTGCATCTATTCTCCAATGTATGTGTGTGTGTGTGTGTGTGTGTGTGTGTGTGTGTGTGTGTGTGTGTGTGTGTGTGTGTGTGTGTGTGTGTGTGTGTGTGTGTGTGTATGCAGACATTCATTTTCCACACTTCTATAAGGCCCGGGTCCAGTGGCCCCAGACATCTTATATGTAATAGAAATGTGTGGGGGGGGGTGGTATTCGGGTCTGTGGGGCCCGTTTTCATTTTTTATTAAAAGAAAAACGATGAATTAATCTGCGATGAGGTGGCGACTTGTCCAGGGTGTACCCCACCTTCCGCCCGATTGTAGCTGAGATAGGCACCAGCACCCCCCGTGAACCCAAAGGGAATAAGCGGTAGAAAAATGGATGAATGGATGGAGAGGGAGTGTGACATTCATATGTTTTCAATATTCAGTGTTTTATCGTTCATAGTTAATATTGTAAATCCCACATTCTTTATTTTCATGTACATTCTGGGTATAAAAAAAACGGAAATTCCATTCTGTTTTTTAAGGCGGTCTGTCATAATGATTTTAGTATTCAATCAGACATTCCGCTTATTCCCTTTGGGGGAATAAGCAGTATAAAATGGATGGATGGATGGGATGATTAATACATTTTTCAAACTGAGACTCACTGACTTTGGCTCATTTTCTGTAAAGAACATATATCAGAATACATATTTAATGACCACACACCATACACCCGCCTTACACATTTCTATTACATATAAGATATCCGGGTCCACTGGACCCGGGGGTAATATAAGTGTGGAAATTGATGTTCTCACACACACACACTCACACACACACACACACACACACACACACACACAGACACACACACACACACACACACACACACACACACACACACACACACACACACACACACACAGCAGGCCTAGAAAGGGGGGCAGAGTGTAGGTACACAGAACATCAGCGGCTCAAATGTGCGAGAAAATGAGAGCAGACAGTGTTGACAAACAATGTTGCAACCTTGTATGGGAACCGCAGGTGCAGAAACACAAAAGAAGAAACCCCGTGGGATGCAAAAACTGGCAGAGAAATTTTTCATGCAACGTTCATATCGTTGTTACTCGGCCAGCGTCTGATGGACCCGTTGCATTTTGTGACTTTTAGTGCCTCACAATCAAACACTTTTATGTTAAAATACTGAACAGATGTTTATTGGGATAAGGTTATTCCAATAAGCAGATGTATATTGAGATAAGGTAGACAAAATGCAACGGGTCCATCAGACCCACAAACGCTGGCTGAGTAACAATAATTTACATTACACGAGGGTTAATTAAACAAGAAATTACTGTGAGTGCCTAAAGAAGAAGACAATATCTTATATAAAACTAAATCACATTAAAAATACCTTATATTGTGATTCAGGAGGCGTACCGAATTCAGTACTTCTAGAAGCATTGAGCGAATTATGTCGGTGAACATGAACTCAAACCTTAGTTCCACAGGACGTCAACACTTGGCAGGCAAACAATCCCTCATGCAGCACTCAGCCAAACTACCTGTTCTAATTTTCCATACCAACAAAGCCAGTATGCCTGGTAGAAAACACTTGAACATACAGTAAGACTCCCCTTTTCAAAATCTGCTATCTTGATGCTAATTTGCATGGGATTATCCACAGACATGCTACTGATTAGCATTAGCAATTTTACATGGCAATTTCAACACCTCCAAATTTGGTAGATAAAAAGACAACTAAGATGCATGTTACAATAAAACAGCTGGTGTGTCATGAATACAGAAATTACAAACATGTTTAAGGGTGCAAAACAAAAAATATATTAGACTGAGTTTAGTGGCAAAGACTACGTCCTGACTAGGCAATACATTGTAGTCCACTCCTGAAGGGGTCGAGAACGTTTTTGGCTGAGAGAGCCATGAAAGCCAAATATTTTAAAATGTATTTCCATGAAAGCCATATGATATTTTTTAACACTGAATACAACTAAATGCATGCATTTTTAACTAAGACCAACATTTTTAGAGTATAATAAGTCTCCAATTATTTTCAATAACATTGTTTTTCTGAAGCTAACCAATATTAAATAAAATACTTCTTAGCATTAACTTCTTAAGGCCCAAACTTTTTGTTTACATGCTTGTTTTATTTCTCTTTGCTATTTGGGCTTATTGGACCCTAATTAGAATAAAAACTAAGAATCAACTTTTTATATGATGTACTTAGTCCATAAGTAACAAACGTGTACTTCATGTTTAGTGACATGCTAATTCTTATTTTTACACTTTATTTTTCCAAATTTCATTGTATGTTATACTCTTCCAGATGGCAGTATAAGTGTCCACATAAGTGGCCATAAGACCCCAATTCAGTAGTGTACACCAGTGGTCCCCAACCTTTTTGTATCCGCTTAATAATTTGTCCCGCGGGCCGGGGGGCTGGGGGGCGGGGGGTGAAGTCCTTCTTTTTTTTTTTTTTTTTTTCTTTGTCATGAAAAAGGGACGTTTTTGTAATGAAAAAGGGAGTTTTTTTGTGGTTGGTGCACTAATTGTAGGTGTATATTGTGTTTGTTATGTTGATTTAATAAAAAAAAAAAAAATAAAAAAAAATAAAAATAAAAAAAATATATTATTATTTTTTTAAATAAAAATGAATAAAAAAATATTCTGCGGCCCGGTGGTTGGGGACCACTGGTGTACACCATTTTGGAAATAAGAACTAAAAGGTGCTGTCCACGCATGTGGCCACTAAGGCCTTTTTAACGCGACTTCTTGAACAGGTGCGGTAGAAAATGGATGGATCAAAATGCATGAGAAAGTTTTTAATCTTGAACGTTATTTTTAAAACTGTGATTACCAGTGAAATTATTCATTACTTATCGTATTAAGAAGCAATGTCAGCTAAGATTTATCTGAGAGCCAGATGCAGTCATCGGAAGAGCCACATCTGGCTCGAGAGCCATAGGTTCCCTACTCCTGCAATACTGCCATATAATGTCTTGGAATTGCAACTGCAGGCAAAGTCTACTTTACCGTATAATACTTGCAAATGAGACTCAGACATGTTGCAAAAAAGCAACATATATAAACTGGAGAGATAATTTTGATAATTAGCTGCTGAATGTTAATTAAAAGAATATCTTATTAATGAACAAATGGATATTCAGTAAACCCATAAACACGCACAAAAGTAGCAGAAATTGTTACTATTGAGTTCCGGTGTTGATTACCAGGGACCAGGAATTGGTACCTGGTACATATCCATTTTTCCAAGATGGCGCTGCTGTAGTGGCTGCTGTTGGCAGGAGCTCTGTGCTCTTGTGTCATCCTTTTGTGTTTCCCTCTTGTTTTCATGTGTTATTATATTTTTTTGCCTTTTGGTCCGGGACCTTTTGGGACTGTGTGACAAGGGGTGGCACGTTCGTGATCTCTGTGGTGCTTTTTTTTGTGGACTTTCGGATCCGCCTCCCGGGAGCCTTTTGGCCATGGAGACCGGCTGCTGGGTCTCTGCCACGCCAGAGTCGATTTGGAGTGACTGGAGGAGATGCGGATGAGGGGACAGGGCCGCGGAGCTAGCACTGAGCGCCGGGACGGAGAGGCTTCACGGTGTCTTGGCTGGGTGAGCAAGTGTCGGACACCTCAGCCACCTTGGACGTATTCTCGCTCATCCATGCGGACTGGACACTGGCCGAGAGTGGAGTCGGCTGTCTTGGTTGCTTTGTTGGGTCTGCTTCTGTCTCTGGCCAATGCTCTCTCCACCCCAGCGGACGATGGCGTGGAACACCGCCGAGGCCACCACAGTGGATATGTTTCTTTTACTTTTTATTCATAGCTGTATGTAGAAGTGTCTGGTTGTATCTGCTGCTTTAATGTCTTTAATGTCTTTTGTCTTCTTTGATGTTTGATGTTTCCTTCTTACACACATGTGAGAGGGATGTGTACTATGGCTATGAGTTGTTTTTTTCCCTTGGCCTCAGTCAGGCTAAGACCATTTTTTAAATTTTATTTTAATCTTCTATTTTACTTGTATCTCATCTTTTTTGTAAGGGGCGCTGGAAGCCGGCAGACCCATCAGCGATCCTGTTCTGTCTCCCTGTAATGTTTGTCTGATCTTGAATGAGATTGTGTTGAAAATTTTAATTTTCCTGAAGGAACTCTCCTGACGGAATAAATAAAGTACTATCTAATCTAATCTAATCTAATATAATATAATTGAGTGATTGATTGATTGATACTTTTATTAGTAGATTGCACAGTTCAGTACATATTCCGTACAATTGACCACTAAATGGTAACACCCGAATAAGTTTTTCAACTTGTTTAAGTCGGGGTCCACGTTAATCAATTCATAATCTAATATCCCTAATTGTGATAAAATTATATGATTTCAAATTGCACCTTTTGAATCCCGACATTAGACATGCCCTTATTTCTAACCCGTATCGACATTGCAAACATAAAATCCGTCTACCAAAAACTGAGGTTAACCCCTCCGTTCATGTCAACATTTCCTCCGACGTGAAACCAGAAGACAGGCACAAAAGCCTGAGCGAGACTCCGGGACACGGGTGAACAAGGACGAGGCAAAGCAAATATTCCCACAAGTTGACAAAAGTTGACATAGGCACAGATGCATTTGACAAATTCCCCCCCCCAGCTTTTGTGCATGTTTAAATGCGGGCCAGATGGTAGTGAACAGTGAGGCTTGGCGAGATGCCTCACCGTGTGAGGAACCTACAGGCCAGGAACACTCCAGCTGATAAGAGGCGTTCTGCAGGAAAATCCCTCTGTCACTCACCCTGATGCAGTTATTTAATTCTTTCCAGCACCACAGCTTGCCCACGCACGGAGAGCCATTAAAACGGACGGGTTTGGCTCGGTCCTACATCCACTTCCTACTGTATCGTAAACTTGTGCTCCCTGCTCAAATTAGAGAGCTGGAGAAACGGCAACCGACAATCCGCAGATGAAGTCATGTTGGAAGCTTTTTACTGCATGTGATATCTGCTGGATTGCAGCTGTCGAAGGAAATAAATAACATTTTTTTCTGTGTTTTTGCTAATATACTCTTACTTGTCATCATTATTGGTCTTCAGAGGTGGGTAGAGTAGCCAGAAATTGTACTCAAGTAAGAGTACTGTTACTTTAGAGATGTATTACTCAAGTAAAAGTAAGGAGTAGTCACCCAAATATTCCA